>NW_024720433.1:107500-137500 GCF_018991925.1 Homarus americanus
AATATTAATCACAAAACTACTGGAAGATGCCTCCGCCAATCTTCTTAATTACTCTAATTAAAATTAATCTCTCACACATTCACACATAAAAACACACAAACCCACACACACATGTACACATAAGACACGTATATAACACACACACACACACACGTACGCATACTCTCTCTCACACACACACACACACACACACACACACACACACACACACACACACACACACACACACACACACACACACACACACACACACACACACACACACACACCATCTGCTAAACCTAATGACCAATTACTCAAGCCAACACCTGAGTTACCAACCTACAATACAGGTGAGTCAACTAATTGATTCCTGTTAGTTAAAGATTTAGCTCATTCAGGTAAGTTAAATTATTAGCTGATTTTAGTAGATATGTGAAGTAAATCCGGACTTTTGTTGGCTTAGTTATTAGGTAAGTTAAGTAGATGATAAGTAAATAAGTAGTAATAGTAGTATCAAGGAACATTACGGAACAACATGGAACAATAACAGGACCATAAATGTTACCTGGAAGATATTAAACTCAGGAACAAACTAAATAAACAAACAAACAAAAATTTCAATAAAAGAAAATTCCCAGTTCATGATAAATGTTCTTTGTCAACTAGAACATTAAACAATAACATCCACATTAATTTATTCTTAAAAAAAATAAAAAAAAACACCTAAATTCACGAGAAGAAAATTTATATACTGATATGACAACAAATAAATCTAACAAACTTTATTTTAATCAAACAAAAAATAAAAAATAACCCCACAAAATAGAAAATTACGTAAAAAAAATATACTGTAAATATTTCGATAAATATTAAAAAAAATGAAATCTAAAATAACTACTAATATATATAAAGGTAAAATTATACGTAATAGATGGTAAGAAAATGTAAAATCACTCCAATAATGAATAAAATTGAAAGAGAATATTAAAACTATATATTATGAAAATGAAAAAGAATTAACCAAGATCTAAAAGGAAAACAGAAAGGGTGAAGGATATTAACTGAGGCCGCGAGCGTTGAGTCATGACTGACCATCCACAAGAGCTTAACTAAAGGCTCATGTGATGCAATGGATGACCGCCAGAGAGAGAGAGAGAGAGAGAGGGGGGGAGAGACAAAGAAACAGACAAATGGACAGAGAAGAGACAGAGAAACGGAGAAAAGGGGAAAACATGCACAGAGAGAGAGAGAGAGAGAGAGTGGTGAAAACAAGCAGACAGACAGAAAGAGATATATGTAGATAGAGAGAAAGTGAGATAAACAGACAGACAGACAGACAGACAGACAGACAAAGGAAGACCATATCTACCGGGCTTAAAGTGAAAAATGGTTGAACTTGTTAACAGTAGAGAGATGGGTTGAAGCGTATATAAATTGAATAGAATGTAAAAATAAAAGTTAGTTCACAGAAAAAAAAAATATATAAATGTAGGAAAAGTGATAGAAAAGGGATGTACACGATGGGGTATAGGGGACAGACAGACAGACAGGCAGACAGACTAACAGACAGACAGACAGACAGACAGACAGGCAGACAGACAGACAGACAGACAGACAGACTAACAGACAGACAGACAGACAGACAGACAGACAGACAGACAGACAGACAGACACAGACAGACTAACAGACAGACAGACAGACAGACAGACAGACAGACTTAAAAAATATGTATTATTGTATAGAAAAATATAAAATAAAACTAAGAGTATTTCCATATGACTGACGAATATTCCATCATGGTTACATACTTTATACACCTGGGATATACAATTCCCAATTTAGATAAGAACAAAGTGTTGATTAAATACACATAATTGGTCCTTAAAAAGAATATGTTCATTTGTCTCTCAGCGCCATATATGTTATTGAGCTTCATACCGTGGTGGTGGTCAATACATCTGCACGCTGTACTGAAGAGAAGTGTCTACCTGGGCACAAACACAGTTCTGATTGCATGTCGACTTTACACACCCAAAGGTCAACTAGTTCTAACAACATAGACGGGTTGCTTGTTATGTTATCACGGTGGAATAACAACTTCTGTTCGTTCCTCTTTGTTACTCTAAGCTGCCATATATAGAAATACTACCTCCACCTGCCGCTCCAGCCAGTTGATATATCATAAAATAGAAAGGTGTATCGGGGGTTATTTTGTATTATTTGGTGTTACAGTTGTTCATTTGTCTCGTGATGTCTACAGAAGAACAGTATTTATAGCTTAATATGTCGACAACATCCAATTTCTTACACACAATAGAAACAGGTCATTTGTTGTTGAATGGTTGTGAATGTGTCGCCGTTTGTCACCTCCACAACGCGTTTAATTGGTGAGTTTGTGTTATTTTCTGTAATAGAATTCACAAGACCCTCACTTGCCAATAAAGTCTACGTCATTCGTCAAAGAAACAATCAGTAACGCTATACAATTCCTATAAACTGTTTCATAGTTCCGACGTTACACTTATAAACCATGACGTGAGTTACGACGAAACTTTATTTGTTTACGACACTTGGTCCTGACGTTGTTCCTGCCATGAATGATTTGTAATGTCGTGTATACAAGTACCACAACATCTGAACTTGGTGACCACGCTATCAAACTTAACACATTCTGTTGCATCATAGAGAGTTGTGTGTTTGTCTCTTCCTGGTAACTGAAAAATATTTGGACTTTATACATCTCTCAAAACTAATAAACTGTACAATTTCTTTAGCTCTAAGGTTGCACACACAAGTCTTTTCTCTACACACCTGTCAAAAAATAGCTCTTCTGGTTGTCGACGAGTGAGTGTACATGGTTATGATAATCTTCTAGGTGAGTCTTTGATCCTAATTTCTTCATTGAGTCTTTAGTCGTATTTTCTCTCTCCTGTTATAATAGATCTGCTCATGTGTTTACGATGAAGCACAACAGCTGGGTTTGGTTATTAGTGACACGAGAATCTTGAATAGGTTGCCTTTAAAGGACTTTACTCCCAGATTACGTAACTAAGATTGTTCTCTTTTGGTTTCACCCTCTCTTTCGTTCGTTCTCTCTCTCTCGTTCGTTCGTTCGTTCGTTCGTTCGTTCTCACCCTCTCTTTCGTTCGTTCTCTCTCTCTCGTTCGTTCGTTCGTTCTCTCCCTCTCTTTCGTTCGTTCGTTCGTTCTCACCCTCTTTCGTTCGTTCTCTCCCTCTCTCTAGTTCGTTCTCCCTCTCTCTCTCTCTCTCTCTCCCTTCCCCCCCCTCTTCCCCCACCCCGTCTCCATCATAAAATTTGTACTCCTGATAACATTCCATTTCATTCGTCTCTCTCCGGACTGAACAACAAAAAGAAACAATAAACTGATGAGATATATGACTTTTTAACCTTAGAATTATTTATATTCCTCTTTGTCTTTTCACCTGTTGTCACTCACAGTGGAAATTTCCCAGGATATTTATAACATATTCCAGGAAGTGTTGTGTATCGAGTTAATGTGTTTAAGGCCTTTGGAATGGATGGTTTGAGGGATAGAGAAATGGATTGAGGGAGAGATAGACGAATTGAGGGACAGGGAATCGGTATATTTTACGTATGGTATACCACTATTGTACGAAGAGAATATACTTCAAGTACGACATACACCTATAGAAACACTGCATTTATACCTACACAGACACTTCACATTCACCTACAAAGTATTCCTTAACCACTCACACTATAACACGTAAAGCGACAAGAATTATTTTTATTTAGAGAGAAAATTATGAAACTCACTAAATCAACATTACAAATATGATAAATTATGTTTTAATTAACGCAAAAAAAACAAAACAAGAGAGTGGAAAAACAAACCATTGTATTACATAACACACAATAAAATGTTAACATGGCAGCTATTTTTACCTTTATATTATTTATTCATCCGAGGGAAATGTAGATTTTGGGGGGGATTAATATATTTTAATAACATGTGATGCATAAACACACGTACATATACCAACACACATATATACGATACACTGTAATTATGTATACAAATCCATATATGGAATTTCTGTTTTTTTTTCTCTCTCTCTCTCTCTCTCTCTCTCTCTCTCTCTCTCTCTCTCTCTTATATCTCATGCTCTCCCTCTGTACCTCTGTCTCTTTCTCTGTCTCTCATACAATATCATCCTGTTTCATTTGTATTCCCTTTGTTCACTTTTGTTCACTTTTTGTCACTCTTCACAATGGCTTTATCTGTTTCCAACTATTTTGAATATTTGTACAACTTTTTCTTCACTAAATAACAAATTATATTTTTTCGTCATTTTCCTCAATATCTCAAAAAATTTCTTATATTATTTTGCAATTCTTTTTTTTTATATATGGGACGATATATATTGTTTATATATGTTAAAATATTAATCGATTTATGATGGAATTTTGTGTTGTTATTATTTTAACTTTTTGCTTTGTGTGTTATATTGTATTTTATCTTATGACGTAATTCCATTTATCCCATGAACCTTTTTTATTCATTATTTCCTTATTATTCAATCGTATTTCCCTCATGTCAATTATTACGTTTATTCCAATTCTCAATCTTCCGTATTCCCCATGTTGTCTATGAGTATTATTTCTCTGCTTTATCTCTCTGTTCTTTCTCCCATCTCCCTAATTTATCATAATAATCTGCTTAGTTCCTTGACTTTTTCTTTTTTATCTTTCCGTTTACCATTCGTCAGCTTTACTGTTTTACGTCATGTTTCATAATTATCGCTTATGTCTGCTTACGTCTATTGGTATCAGTCTTCTCCTTCTCTCCCACTATCTCCTCTCTCTCTCTCTCTCTCTCCCTCTCTCTCCCTCTATCTCTCTCTCTCCCTCTCTCTCCCTCTATCTCTCTCTCCCCATTTGTCTTAGTCACTTTTCTGTTTAAATGTTATTCTATATTCACTCTGTCCCACCTCTCTCTCTTCCTTAGTCCTCGTCAGCCTCCTCCCATAACTCAAGACATTCTGACAGACTAATTTGACACAAGTTACAGGTAAAGGATTCTTCGCCGCCCTTCCTCTCTGGCTTGGCCGTCCTTAGTCGACAAAGTGTGACTGAAAGTAGAGGTGGTTTAGGAGATTGGCTTTTAATGGGGGGCTTGTGTCTCTGTCTCTCTCCTCTCTGTCTCTATCTTCCTACTTTTCTCTCTTTCTCTCTATTCATTTCGGATACAAAGGAAGACTTAAACGATATATTTATAGTATCGACAGACAGACAGACAGACAGACAGACAGACAGACAGACAGACAGACAGACAAACAGATAAATCGATAATAATATGGAAAAATAACCTAATGAATAAAAAATTATAATTAGCAAAAGAAACGAAAAAAAATAATAATAAATTAGTCCCCAAAAAGCTTGAAAGGAAATTTAAACAAAAGAAAACAATTAAAAACAAAATCAATCATGACCTCCTAAATAAAACTCCTACATTATTTACAAATATCACAACGTTTTAACAACCTTTAAACATAATATGAAACATAAGAGATAAAAATCACAACCCGACCATCAGTTTCATGAAGGTACACACATATCTTCCTAAATGTTCCAAAAATGCGAATCTTCCACAGATTTTACAGCCATTGCGAACACCCGGCGCCTCCACTCACTCAGTAGGCTAGAGCAGTGTAGCCAGATAAAAGTATTACCCTGGTTATAAATGTTACTCTATTTTATTTATTATGTATTTATTTATTTCAATATATATATATATATATATATATATATATATATAATTTTTAAGGCTATTTTATACATTAGATTTCAGATGTGTGTGTGTGTGTATGTATAGTAAACACTGTATACTAAACATTTGTTTAATGTTTGTTTTATGAATGTCTCTTTTAAGTTAACATTTTTATCAGGCAAAATATAAATGATAAATTGCATTTTCTTATATAACAAAAAAAAACATTATGAACGCGATGCGGGGAATTACTATCCCATTAAAACCTTCATAATCTCTGACACATATAATGGCCTCGTAAGACAACACCTGAAGTGGTCTCTCATGTTAGCTTGACACTCTTGTTGTGGATTAACTGTAAATAAGAGAAATGTTCAGTCACTTTAACCTCAACAGCTCGTTGGTGGATTCTGTCCCATGTTCACTGTAAAATAGAACACAACTAACTATACAATAATGCGTTAAATTTGACCATAAATACCATCGAAGCTAACTAGTCTCTATAATTCTACACGTCATCACTATACAATACATCATTATATTATTAAAACACACACACACACACACACACACACACACACACACACACACACACACACACACCACGAGTCAGAAGATAAACCGTCTATCAGGAGAAAATAAGTCACATGAGAGACTGGAGGAGAGTCGAGTGACGTTGATGGTTCACTGAGTAGCAAGAGGCAGAATACCTTACAGTACCTTACCTTTGAACCACACGTTAGGTTGAGCAGGGATGGTAGGTTGATGGAGTGGATAGTGAGGAGAGAAGATTCAACGGATAGAAGAGGGTTTGTGTGTAGGGGGGAGGAGGGGTTGTGTGGGGAGGAGGTGTTGTGTGGGGAGGAGGTGTGTGTGTGGGGGGTAGGGTGTTGAGTGACTGATTCATGGGAGGGAACGGAAAACTAATATATGTGATGAAGCATTTTAAGGGATGATGTTAGTAATCTTTAAGTAATGGATGGAAGGATTTGTCTGGAGTTGACTGAACAAGTGTTTTGGTGAGAGAAATGAAGATGATTCAAATATCCAAACAAAACAAGAATCAAGTCACCACAACAAATCACATTTCTCTTTCAGAATTACAAAAATAAAATAAAAAATCATTGCATAATACAGAATACTATAATTTTTTACGTTCTATGTGTATTACTGTCACAATATATTAGCCAGGATTCGAACCTTGTCTCCAGAGAATATCGAGCTGAGTCGGAACCACTATACCATGGTGGGTAGCCTAGTGGAAAATTATGTATCTCGAAAAAGGGAGGCTACCATTATACTGTATTGCACATATAATTAGGTGTGTGTGTGTGTGTGTGTGTGTGTGTGTGTGTGTGTGTGTGTGTGTGTGTGTGTAGGAAAGACGCTGCCACCGCCCCTCCCACGGTAGATGGAGCCCTCCACATGTGCAACGAATGTGAACGACGCTGCCGGTCCAGTATCGGTCTCTTTAGTCACGCCAAAACCTACTAACCTAGGTGACATCCCTTATAACCCATATCATTTTATCATAGCTGGATGATCGTCATAATCGATTCTGAGTGACAGCAAAGTAGCAGTAGTAGTGTGTGGTGTAGGAGGAAAGCTCGTTATTATGATTACAAATGTTCCTTTCACAACAGAGTGCAAGAATGTGAATATATACGTCCCTGTGCATGTATGTCACACCTGTACATCCACACAAAGACAGACACGCACACAGAACATGTTGACCACCAGTTTCAGCTTCACAAAACTTTCCAATCATTATAGTTACGAAGAAAACACAAGCATCAGGCAGCCTTGTACAGGAACCTAACCTAACCTAACCTTGTAGTCGTTCCTCCTTCTATTACATTACTGGCGGCAGAGAATATAACACCTTTTAATAGCAACTTTACGATCTTGCTACGTTGGAGTTGTTGAGGCCAATGGCACTTGTTATGAAGTGTTTTACGACCTGGTTAACACTTATTTCCGCATTTTTGTAGGAATGTATTAAAGGTTTATGGTCTTGTGTGTGTGTGTGTGTGTGTGTGTGTGTGTGTGTGTGTGTGTGTGTGTGTAAAAGGAAGAAATAAATATAGACAGATTATTGAGAGAGATATTATAGACAGCCAGAGATAGACAGACAGACAGACATATATCTCTCATAGAAAGGTTTGAACGGGGAAAAATCTGAAGATAAAGAACTTGGGGAGGGAAAGTTTTGTGAAAGCATAACATGTCCGGCGAGTTGGAAAAGTTAAGCGAAAACTGCTCTTGGGTTTTGACGTAACTTTCTTCCTCTAAACTGAAACCAACGGGAAGTCCAGGTAAATCGTGTACCTGTGTGTGTGTGTGTGTGTGTGTACCTGTGTGTGTGCGTGTGTGTGTACCTGTGTGTGCGTGTGTGTGTACCTGTGTATGTGTGTGTATGTGTACGCCTTATACACTGCAGAGGGTGTTTATAATAAAAAAAGGGGGGAAATTATCGTCATTTTTCAATTTCTGTCTGTCTGTCTGTTTCTGTCTGTGTGTCTGTCTGTCCCACGAGTTAAAAAAAAACCTGATAGATCCGAAGAATAATTTAACACAATATTTAAAAAAATAAAAATACAAAATACAAAAAAATCCCCACATATTTCTTCACAACTTTCAAACAATAAAACAAATTAAAAGAAATATACCAAAGTTTTTTCTCACAGTTAATTAATAAAGAAAACGAAAAAAAATCTGCTGAAATATTCTAAGCTTATATTTCTCGTCATGATAAAAATATAAATAAAAGTCATACTATTTCAAGACAAAGGAAGAAAATAATGAAACTGTGTCTTTGTGGACTGAGTCTTTTATTAAGTGTTTTATTGTTGAATTTATTTAATGAATTAGAGGAACTTTCATTTTTTTTTACCTGTGATAATGTTGAGATAAGACTATGACTGTGAAGGTAGGCGTGTGTGTGTGTGTGTGTGTGTGTGTGTGTGTGTGTGTGTGTCGCTGCTCCTCCTCCTCTCTACAACAATATCACAATATCAGAAGTCTTAAAGTTGACATAACACTGACACAAATATTGACGTTTTCTTTGGTATCTCAGTCATCCACTCAACCAAACTAAGTTACGTGTCACTCTTAGTTTCTCTCTTATCATTATATCTTATCTCCTCTTATCTATGTTATCTCTATGGTTTTCATATATATTATTATTCTCACATCTGTCACCTACTTCGTTCTGTATATCACATAGAGTCATCAGTCATCACTCACACAGTCATCACTCATACAGTCATCACTCACATACAGTCATCACTCACACAGTCATCACTCACATACAGTCATCACTCACACACAATCACCACTCACACAACAGCTATAGGGGAGAAAGAGGTAAGGGCCCTTGTGTTATTTCCGTGTCGCTGGCTTCCTCACTGACACCAAGGGCGACAGGACTATAGCACGACTTAAAACCTTCACGTCTCAATGCTCTCTGAAATCCTCCCGTCCCTTTGTCCATAACATATTGCTTAGAGACGCTGCTGTATGTCCCGTTACGTATCAAGCTTTTGCTATTAGGTTCACTCCAGGTCTTGTAGATGAAGTTGAATAAAAAACAGATGTTAGTAGATGCGTCACTGGGCATGTTATATAGATTGTTTCTTTTGTATCTCTGTCTCTTTGTCTATCTGTCTCTCTATCTCTCTATCTATCTATCTCTCTGTCTCTATCTCTCTGCAGGAATAACCTCACCTCCCAGCTCTTGTAAAGGCAGAGGAGGGAGGGACACTGTCTTAGCTTAGAGTAGGAGGAGGAAGAGGAGTAGCAGGAGGAGCAGGTAGGGGTAGGAGGCGTAGGAGTAGGACGAGTAGGTTATGTAGGAGTAGGAGATGTAGTAGTAGTAGGAGGCGTAGGAGGAGTAGGAACAGGCGGTACAGTTATGAAGGATACTCTAAGAGGGTTATATTAGACCAGCACACGGAGCAGCTGTGGTGGTCTGAGAGAGATGGTTGTAACTCAATCCTCTGACAGTTAAGACAATCTAGATACATACTGGGTCAAACAGGAGGCTTGGTAAGGTGAAGGGGAGAGAGAGAGAGAGAGAGAGAGAGAGAGAGAGAGAGGAGAGAGCCCCCTCACACTCACACTTCGAGGAGATACCTGAGAACCCTGACTTGGAGATCTCATAAGTAATGTCACTGTTAATAGCACTAAGATGATTCACAATAAACAATATTCATCTTCCTTTATAATTATTTAATTCAAATCATATTGTGAAAAATATACTACAGAAAACAATATGTTATTTCGTGCCTTTGAAAATTACATGTCAAGTATTTTTTTTGGGGGTAGGGAGGGTGGGGTGGGAGGGGTGGGAGGGGGGTGGGGGGGGAGGGGTGGGGAGGGGTGGGGGAATTCCATGATCTTCTTTAACTCTCTGTTGTTACTGCTGGAAATTCCTGGATATTTTTCCCCTAACTTTCATTGTCGGTTTTTAAATTGGCTTGTCTTTACCAGGTTTTCATATATACTTTCTCTCCCTCGCGTGTGTGTGTGTATGTGTGTGTGTAGCCAGCACCGTCCTCCCCACGTTAGCAGATTAAACTGGGCACTTGGCGACGCATCACCAAATGAGGCATAAATTCCTGGATATTGGGGGGCGGATTTGTGCCAGGCCTGACCCGACCCCCCTAGCCCCCCTAGCCACCCTCCCGCCATCAACACCAGGGAGAGCCAAGGGTGTTGCTGGGAGGAGGGGGTGACGGGGAGAGGGTGTTGGTGTTGAGTTTAAAGGAAGTTAGTTAATGTAGGGTACCATAGAAGGAGGTGATGATGATGAAGAAGAAGACGATGATTTAATTGACGTGTAGTTATAAATATGATGTGAATTGTAAAGGAGAGATTACATATTATTATTATTTTTGTTATTCCTGAAGTGAAAATTATGGAAATTATATACGAGAAATATATATATATATATATATATATATATATATATATATATATATATATATATATATATATATATATATATATATATATATATATATATATATATATATATATATATATATATATATATATATATATTTTTTTTTTGTTACCGAGTGTCAGAAAAACTATTCTTTCCATTTGTCCTGTTGTGAGAAAGCGATTAATCAACAAAATTTTGGACACAAGTAAAGTAATGTTTTCCTATAGGTAAGAGAACGAGCTTATGATCTTAACAGTTTAAAGTATTTGGGAACTTTCAGGTAGATTTTGAGGAGTTGATTATAAAAAGTAACTCAATAGGGGTTTACTAAAGAGACGCAATGATGACACCTGAGCAGTACCTTTAGGAAAATGCCTGCGGGAAAGGTTGGGTTAGGTTAGGTTAGGGTAGGGTAGGTTAGGTTGGGTTAGGTTAGGTTAGGGTAGGGTAGGTTAGGGTATGGTAGGTTAGGTTAGGTTAGGTTGGGTTAGGTTAGGGTAGGTTAGGTTAGGTTAGGTTAAGTTAGGTTGGCTTAACAGGACACACTATCTACGGTTTATTGTCCTCCTGGGTTTTAGAGAAAAGTTAAATTAAGTTTTCGAGAAAAGTTTTGCCAAAAAAAAAACTAAAGGTACCGAACAAATCTATTTCAATTGTAAAGGCAAAGTACCTAAATAGAAGAAGACTATTTTAAATATTTTTTTTTGACAAGTTCAATTTAAAGTTTAGAGAGCTTTTCGGATTTCCTCTAAAAGCTTTTTGAATAATATTTTGAAAAGACGTCAGTAGGAGGAAGTTCTATACATTCGCCATGGACGTTCACCTTTTTTAATATAACTTTAATACTTAGAAATATTTTAAACTATACAGGAATATAAAACACCTCTTAGGAGAAGCTAACTGTGACAACTTCAAGTGGAACGACGGATGATAGGGTATGGTAATTATAGAGGACACACACACACACACACACACACACACACACACACACACACACACACACACACACACACACACACACACACACACTCAACACTTCCGCTGGGCATAAAGACGCATCAAGATAAACACTTCAGTATTCTAATCACTGGTATGACTTAGCGTGTGTATGTATGTATGTATGTATGTATGTATGTATGTATGTATGTATGTATGTAAACAGTATAAACTACCCTACTCAGGCAATTAGTTGTTATCAGACCACAAGCTTCATGGCGTACCCTCAACACACTCCCGAAAAACCAATTAAAAGCGGTTCATGCAAATTTGACGCGTTAATTGGCCGGTGCACAGCCTGTAAAATGCCCGTTGGTAATTGTTGATGACAGATGGCCAGCGTTAATGGTGTGCTGTTGTAGTAGTCCGGACGCTGCTTAACTTTCCCAGTGATTACAATATACAGAGTCCAGTCGGTTGCTAAGGGGGCGGGTCGATAATTTTTTTGAATGGATGGAAATGTAATCCACCCCTTAAGTAGTAGTGGTGGTGGTGGTGGTGGTGGTGGTGGTGGTGGTGGTGGTGAGGTGGTGGTGGTGGTGGTGGTGAGTGGTGGTGGTGGTGGTGGTGGTGGTGGTGGTGGTGATGATTGCAGCTATTATTATTATTATTATTATTATTATTATTATTATTATTATTATTATTATTATTACCAATACTTATATTCACCTTAAACTAATTATGCTGTTAATTATATATTCTCATCCCCCAAAATTTGTATATTAAATGATTCCTATAGTCAGACTCCTTCCTCCCTTGTTCTAAATAGTATGGGAAAACGACCTTAGGAATCCTACAGGAACATTTCACTGTAGTATGTAGGAGTCATAGGAACCTTCCACTGACCTGATACTCAACACAAGTCTTGGCTCTATCACCTCTGTCTGACACTGGCCGGCGGTGGTGGTGATGGTGGGGGGGGGGGCAGAGTTATGGCACTGTGCCACCATATCCAGGCACCATTAAACGTAATGGTAGATTTGTCAACACTTTATAGGGCACTTATCACCAAGTTTAAGTTACCTTGTCTGTTATATTTGTCGTGGGTGAAACATGGCCTTTTCTCCCTCCCTCCCTCCTCCTCTCCCCATCCCTCCTCCTCTCCCCATCCCTCCTCCTCTCCCCATCCCCCTCCTCTCCCATCCTCCTCCTCTCCCCATCCCTCCTCTCTCCCCACCACATGCAAGATACCTCACTCTATAAAATTACCATTAGATCAATAAAATGGGATGAATTGACTTGAAGAAATTAATATAAACAAACCGAGAAACAAATAACAGCACACAGACAGAAAAAAAGTCAGCCTTACAAACTTAAGTAGAATGACAGAGCTGATTGACCTGACTCCCCCCCTCCCCCAAGTCGACCCAACACGCCAGCCACTGCCAGAGTATCGACAGCCGAGTGAAAGCGACCGTCAGTCAACACTCTGCAAGGATGTATCCCAGGCTATTGGTTTGTATGAATGGGGGGTTCTGATGGTTAGATCTTGATGTGACACGAACCTGGACCAGGGCTATCAGAGGAGGAGGAGGAGGAGGAGGAGGAGGAGGAGGAGGAGGAGGAGCAGGAGGAGGAGGAGGAGGGAGGAAGCAGGAAGGAGGGAGGAGGAGAAGGAAGAAGAAAGTGGGAGGAGGAAGGTAGAGACACGTAATGGCAAAATCCTGAAGGAACAGTGTGCAGGAAGGAACATGTTACTTCATACGGTGGTACAGTGTGTGTGTGTGTGTGGGGGGGGGGTGAGGTGTGTTGGTAACTGCTAATGATGTGTTCTAGGTAATGTTCTTATCGATAAAATAATTCTTCCTCTGCAAAGAAAAATAAAATAAATAAAATTCTACAACAAAAATTAAGAAATAAATGTAAAATATTATGTATATATACCAAAAACCCACACAAGAGCTTTACCAAGAATGTATACATATTTTTGATACATGTATAAAATATAACAAATAATTCAGAATGTATAATCATTAATATCTCTGAGTCGATCATTAAGAAACATTCACACACTACTAAAAACAATTTATTATCGACAATTACCATCAACTCTACAAAAATGTTCGTGTAAAAAATAAAATATATGTATGATTCAGGTAAATTTAACTGAGGTGTGTTACCTTAACGATTAAAGTTCACATTTACCTTCCAAAATGTTTTATCTAATATTAGGACATTTTTAATATGTCAGATGTTTAGTGTTAATGTGTTTAGGAATTAAATATAATAAAGCAACAAATTAGATTAAATGTTTAGGTTCGGTTTAGACTAGCACGGTAATAGCTTATAACTGGTTCAGCTCAGACTAGCACATTGATACCATATAAAATGGTGTTACTAATGATAAGAGATAATGTAACACACAAACATTGGATATATTTACCATAGACTTTAGTGGTATATGTTTATTATGCTGTGAGCTGTGTTTACAAATCTTAGTGGTATATTTAGTTTGTGTTTAGTGTCATAAAAAACAATAATATGGGTAATTTTCACTGTTTTAGTGTTAGAAATTACCATTAATGGGCAGTACATCAATATTGCTTAATATTATGAGGATTTGTTAGTACACACACACACACACACACACGCACACACGCACACACACACACACACACAGTCTCTCTTTCACTCTCTCTCCCTCTCACTCTTCTCTCTATCTCTTTCTATGTTCTCTCTCTCATTTCCTATTCTCCGTCCCTTTAATTTCTCAACCTCCCCCCCCCCTCACTTACAACAAGCGCTATGAGGTGCTGACTTCAAATTAGGTTCATCAGGTAGCGACGAATATCATTGGCTAATTTACTGACTGGAATTGGGTGATTCGCAATTAACTGTCAACATTGATTGAGTGTATTGCTTGTCCTTTTCGTTGTTGGATCTTAATGAATGAAACAGTCAAAGAGCTTCCCTACTTTGAGGTCGAAGTAGTTGTATTGGTACCAGTGGGGGGACGAATGTTGATAATGATGGTAGTAGTAATAGTAGTAGTAGTAGTAGTAGTAGTAGTAATGACTCAGAATTGACTAAATGTTTATCATTAAACTATGTGAAGGAGAATGACAGAATATTCAATAAAAACAGGCAGAAATATATATAGTTATTATTAATGTTAACCTTTGAGTTGTTGTCAGCTGTCTGGTCGACCTCCTGTACAAGTCGTGAGTCGGTAATGTGTGTGTGTGTGTCCTTCCTCCGCCTCCCAGACCGGCGCCTCCCTCTACCTTATTAAGCTCAGAGATAAAAGACAACTGAAGTAACTCAAGTATCACCTTAAGACCAGGACCGTATAGATGTTAAAAGGTCACAGGTAAAGGTCACGGGATCAACCAATAAACTATTATAATTAATGAACCGTAGTGAAGATAAACAGTTATAGGTAAGAAGCTATAGGAGTCCCGGGGTAGAGGAAGGTTATATATGTTGAGTGAGTTATTAAGTAAACATTCGGTCCTTCCATTAGCTCGGGGACCATGATGAGTAAATTGCTGGAGCTCTGTTAAATCTCTCCCCATAACACTGATACTCCTAGTTCACATCTTTAGGATAATGAGGAAAGAATATTACAAGTGAGAGTCAAAGGACATTAAGTTATTTATTTGACCTTGACTTATTCTCGACATAAGAATATTTAAAGGGACTTCATCAGTTAACATGACATGATAAATATATGAACCTGTACAGCGAGTTAAAGTCTGTTAATAATAAGTAATATTTCGTCCAGACTTGTTGACAGAGCTATTATCATATGACAAGAGTAAACATTTGGTATTAAACGATATGTTGACATCTCGGTATAAACCTTATAGATATATATAGTACACTTGATGCTTCACCCTTCATGTATCGTAGAAGTTACTGAAGCTCCGTGTAGCGCAGTGACAATACTCCTGTACACCTACCTAAATATATAATTTTATATATATATATATGTACTGTATATATATATATATATATATATATATATATATATATATATATATATATATATATATATATATATATATATATATATATATATATATATATATATATATGTATATATATATATAAATATATATATTTATATATATACTCACCCCTGAAGATGTGAATTACACGATAGCGCTTCTCAGCTGACCCACCGTCTGGCTCCACGGTATAATATTGTAAAGTGTAACCCCAGAATGGTGAACCTGTGATGTAAAGTTTAGTGTAAGACTTCTGCCTGGAGTGAGGGCTATTGGTGGTAATGAAGGAAGAGGGTTAAACTACTAGCCTGACTTACATGTTGTATTAAGAGCCTGGAGGAACAACGTGAGGCCTTGGGCCTATCTGAACATCGGATTGTAATTCAGGAGGTCTAAAGTTACTTAATTCCTCAACTAGTATTTCTCATCGGGTGGGGGGGGGGGACAATGAGCACATATTTTATGAGGAACAGGTGACTTACCCCCGGGTGGAGGGACAGGAAACAGTGCCTGGCCATCCCTTAGGCCACCCGGACCTCCTGGCCTAATTACAGCTCTCTTTTATCAAAATTGTGGAAATGCTTAATTAATGTGTTTTGTAAAGTAAGTATGGAAAAAAAAAATCATCGTGTACTTGCTAAGACTTAAAAATCTCGTATGTATCGATTTTTAACTTATCCGTGGGAAAAACTTGTTCAAAGACGGGTGAATGAGCGGCACCAATCTTATATCTCGTGAAGAATAATATCAAGTCTCTAATGATGTGAAAAACAACCTTACGTAACTCTGGAGCAAGATATATTATCAACAGTCCAATGCCACCTACGAAAACCATGTCAACCGCGACAGATAACACCGTATTTTGTGTCAGCTGAACGTAAATTTTTATTACCAAGCTGCAAGCACAAGCACTTCCACTTTAGTCGACACAACTATCATGTGGCGAGTTATACAGAGTGTTTGTTTAACGTCTTGTGGTAACAGTTATCTTGTTGATGATTATTGTGTGGGAGACTAACAGCTGACCAGGGAGGAGAGTTAGATATAAGCTACTGTGGGACCCTGCTTCCTCACTCTGCTTGCTGATAACTGACTGGTGAAGAAGACTGAGCATAAGAGACAAAGATTACTGTATACGGGGCCACCATGACCAGCTCCCTCAAGACGCGCAGCCTCGTCCTCCTAGCCTTGCTGAATACACACGTGCAGGGTAAGTACACACTTCCAGGGTAAGTACACACCTCCAGGGTAAGTACACACCTCCAGGGTAAGTACACACCTCCAGGGTAAGTACACACCTCCAGGGTAAGTACACACCTCCAGGGTAAGTACACACCTCCAGGGTAAGTACACACCTCCAGGGTAAGTATACACCTCCAGGGTAAGTACACACCTCCAGGGTAAGTATACACCTCCAGGGTAAGTATACACCTCCTGGGTAAGTACACACCTCCAGGGTAAGTACACACCTCCAGGGTAAGTACACACCTCCTGGGTAAGTACACACCTCCTGGGTAAGTACACGCCTACAAGGAAAACAGTCATCTTGTGTATTGATAGTGAGGGAGTTGTCCTCGTGTTAGAGCAGCACCGCTGATAACAGGCGTCGGGCGAGTGTTCTAGTGGCTTAGTTCCCATCATTGTGTCTCTCAGAGGTAAAGAGGAACGCCAGACGCTGCTGACTGTCCGTGCTGGTGTTGTGTTTATGGTGTTGGCGTTAGTCTTGGAAGCCTAAATGTGTGTGTGTGTGTGTCATAAGTCAAGAGTTAAACTCTCTCTAAAACATTGTAAAAGTACAATAAGTGTTATGTCACACACACATATATTTGATCAAGCACAAATTTCAACAGCCTACACGTGTGGGATGGGCCACAGGGGGGTGGGCCAGGCAGCAGCAGCCACCAACCTCACCTCGGCAGTATGTGAGGAACCCTTCGTGGCTGTCGGCGATCAGTGCCTCTACTTTGCCACCTTCGCCAGTATTCCTCATTTGGAGGCCCACCAGATGTGTTATTCAGTAGGTGGAGAATTGGCCGCCATCCTCACAGCCACACGGCTGTACAATATCATCCACTACATTTATAATAATGGTAAGAACTACTTCAGGTTTGTAATACATTATTATGTTTAAGACATATTGATGAATTATTTAACGTTTCCTTTAACAAGACAAAGTTAAGCAGATCCTCCAGCCTCACAGATACATCACCATCACTGACGACAAATATGATGATGGTAGGAAGTAAATAAACATGATATATATTGTACTATGTGTAGGTTGCGAGAATTTTGACATCAATATGCAAAGTATCTCTAAATGATGTGGCAAGGCAGAGGTGACCGACAGTAAGGACGAGCACACCACGGAGAACTGTTGGATACTAATTACAAGTACACAGTGTAAAAAATAAAAAAATTAAATATTGATCCTGGGCCCACCAATACCTCAGGCCAGCCAACGGTTCATAGTGTTGGTATCTTCCGCAGGTTTGGATGACAGAAATTTCTGGATTGACGGAGCCGATCAAGAACAGGAGGGCGACTGGCGCTCCTCCAGTGGTGCGCCTATACCTCGAGGAACACCATTCTGGGAAGCCCATGTCGGTGGACAACAACCAGATAATTATCACGAAGAAGACTGCTTAGAGATATATATCTCTTATTGTTTCTATATGAACGACTGTAATTGCCTGTCCTCCAACGTACCATTGTGTGAACAGCCAAGCCAACACAAACAAACAAGTAACTAGAGAAAAATATATATGTGTACATAGACATAATTCAGGCCATTGTAGTTGTAAAGACATAAATGACATTTATGAAAGAATAGAGAAAAAGGCGACTTTCGTGAAACACCCATCGGCACAGGAGGGACCTACCTGCCTTGCTAGTAGTAATTTTTTGGTCATACGACTGGTGTATGCATTGCCTTCATGACGAGGCCTTTTTGCTACATTACTCTTCCAAGTGTAAGACCTGCACGGACGCTTACGGCCCCGTGACGGCCCAGCCTCGGGTTCACTCACAACAGGTGTTGGGTCATCTACATAGGACACACTTTGTGATAGAGGAAACCTTCTTGAAACATTCTGTGGTGGTAAATCGATTTGGGGCGCGGTGGCGCTTGTGGCCTTACTACGGCGGTGGCCTCAATTGATTTCAGTGATCTCGAATTTCAATAATAACGAGCACCACAAGGTCAGGTCACCCTGTCGTTAATTCCCGGGAAACACCATTATGGTTGAACTAATTAGCGTATCTTCAGAGCATCATTTTGCCCTCCAATTACAACATTAATGATATTATTCAGTACTTTTACAACAATTCTTTCTTATGTTCAACCACAAAGTATTAAGACGCTAGTGAATTACCTGGACTTCACTGTACAAGATACCAACGATCATACACCATAAACTACCTAATACTCTGTTGTAATGCCTTGTATATCATGACTCAGCATAAATGTACCGACTATGGTACTTACGATTAGTTATTTTCTAAAAATTTAACCAAACAAGAAATATTTGAAGGTTTGCACTATTTTAATTTATTGTGTAAATTATTGAGAACAGGTAAGTATAATACAAACTACTGTACTGATGTTTTATTGAAAGTTTACAAGTTATAGTAGAGAAAGTCACAAGTCTTGAGTCAGGGTTACTGAACACAGAAGCAGGTATAGATACGAGTCAATTTTCACTTTATGTTATACGTATGGTTGTTCCTCGGACACTGTACCAGTGACATAGTGTGTGTGTTACCTCACTGTACTGTTAGTTTGGTGGTCTGAGACGCCCTAGACCCGCCAGCCTCGACCACTGTATTATTTAAGTCATTCTCAAACTTTAGCAGCAGTGACAACGGAGGTGAACTGCCCGACGTTCTTCGTGAATGTTGGCGGATTGTGTCTGTCGTTCGTGACGTGGGCGTCACAGAACTGGGCGGACGCTCGCCAGTCATGTCATGGAATGTCCGGGGAACTAGCAACCATTACAGACATCGAGGACCTGAGGGCTATATACGTCTACATACACCAGGAAGGTATGTTGATTAATGCCTCTATATGCTGAAGACTCCTCTCTAACTCATATAGAGACTCGCTTGACTGTTGTGTTTGTAAACAGATGTGAATCATTATACGCAACACACAAGACAAAGACATAGATAAAAGGTGTTGCCAGCCTGTTACTTGGGCAAAACATCACACGTTCTGTGTTGCAAGAACCACAGATCAATCTGTCAACTGTCACTGGTTACTGATCACAACTGTGTTGCAGAAATTGCTGGTCACTCCTTCTGGCTGGGTGCCTCCGACGAGGCCAGCGAAGGCCTCTGGACATGGACGGACGGCCAGCACGTCACAATGGGTATTGTTCCTCATTATTATTATGTTTGTCAAATATTAAATTTAAGCTTGTCGATAAAAAAATAGTTTGATAAGTTACATTTATTTTTCATTTGTCTAAAATTGCCGAATACACCTCGAGTTTCCAAAAATATTCAGAAACTTTTGTATTTGCTCTTCGTAGATTTATTTATTCATTTTTTACGGGTATTAGCCTACCCGGGCACAGGTCACTGACCCACATCGAGGCCTGGGGGCGAAAATAATAATAATAATAATAATAATAATAATAATAATAATAATAATAATAATAATAATAATAATAATAATAATAATAATAATAATAATAATAATAATAATAATAATAATAATAAAAATAATTAATAATAATAATAATAATAATAATAAATAATTATTATAATTTTTATTCAGGTAACTAAAATTTATAATAAAAAATACAGAAATAATAATAATAATAATAATAATAATAATAATAATAATAATAATAATAATAATAATAATAATAATAATAATAATAATAATAATAATAATAATAATAATAATATTAATAATAATAATAATAATAATAATAATAATAATAATAATAATAATAATAACACTGCAATAATAATAATAATAATAATAATAATAATAATAATAATAATTATTCACGTAACTAAAATTCATAATAAAAAATACAAAAATAAAAATAATTAAATAATAATAATAATAATAATAATAATAATAATAATAATAATAATAATAAAAATAATAATAATAAAAATAATAATAATAATAATAATAATAATAATAATAATAAAGAACCATAGAGAATTACAAAAATTAAAAAATGATCAAGAGTGAGAAACAATATATGTATGTTGTGTTGTCAATGGTAAGAGAAACAATTGAGACCCTGCAATTGTGTGTAAATGAAGCAGAAAGTAAGATCATCAACCAGGGACTTGGTCACATATGGCAGCAGGGTCTACCATTAGACAACACATTATGCTTCCAATATCTTCCCAGGCGGTAGACCTCCCTGTTTGGTAGCTGCCAACTACCTACTACATAGAATGACTGTTTCCTACTTAAATAAATGGTCCGATTATTCACATGTCTGCATTGCGAATCATAGGCTTTTTGTAAACAACAAAACCCTTTTATTATTATTATTATTATTATTATTATTATTATTATTATTATTATTATTATTATTATTATTATTATTATTATTATCGATTAAATACGCCAGAGCAGCAATAGATACGTAGAGACCTTTCTCCAATACCATTTATAACACTTCAATAGTTTTATAGAAGAGGTAAAGGTAAAACAAGTTACTAAATAAAAAATATGAGTTTTTTTAGTCTCAACGAACACACAATGAACATTACTTCTGTAAGCAGCAGACAGAACTGATACTGTGTGTCTGTATGTTGGTTATGCATTTCCACTATTTGGAAGACAGAACTGATAATTTGGTCAGGGATGCGAGTGGTCGTGTACTGCCTTGTCCCTCCACCCCGGGGGTAAGTCACCTGTTCCTCATAAAATATGTGCTCATTGTCCCCCCATAAGAAATACTAATAAAGGAATTAAGTAACTTTAGACCTCCTGAATTACAATCCGATGATCAGATAGGCCCAAGGCCTCACGTTGTTCTTCCAGTCTCTTAATACAACATGTAAGTCAGGCTAGTAGTTTAACCCTCTTCCTTCATTACCACCAATAGCCCTCACTCCAGGCAGAAGTCTTACACAAAACTTTACATCACAGGTTCACCATTCTGGGGTCACGCTGCAGAAAATTATACCCTGGAGCCTGACGGTGGGTCAGCTGAGAACTGTCTGCTGTTGAACGCAGAGGGCTACCACTATTTTCGTGATGCTTCTTGCAACCTTCTGGCGAACCCACTGTGTCTGTATCACTAGACGCTGCTACCGACACCTAACTACATCCTGCAGCCTACATGAAGCTTCAGTAACTTCTACGATACATGAAGGGTGAAGCATGAAGAGTACTATATATATCTATAAGGTTTATACCGAGATGTCAACATATCGTTTAATACCAACTGTTTACTCTTGTCATATGATAATAGCTCTGTCAACAAGTCTGGACGAAATATTACTTATTATTAACAGACTTTAACTCGCTGTACAGGTTCATATATTTATCATGTCATGTAAACTGATGAAGTCCCTTTAAATATTCTTATGTCGAGAATAAGTCAACGTCAAATAAATAACTTAATGTCCTTTGACTCTCACTTGTAATATTCTTTCCTCATTATCCTAAAGATGTGAACTATGAGTATCAGTGTTATGGGGAGAGATTTAACAGAGCTCCAGCACTTTACTCATCATGGTCTCAGAGCTAATGGAAGGACCGAATGTTTACTTAATAACTCACTCAACATATATAACCTTCCTCTACCCCGGGACTCCTATAGCTTCTTACCTATAACTCTTTATCTTCACTACGGTTCATTAATTATAATAGTTTATTGGTTGATCCCGTGACCTTTACCTGTGACCTTTTAACATCTATGCGGTCCTGGTCTTAAGGTGATACTTGAGTTACTTCAGTTGTCTTTTATCTCTGAGCTTAATAAGGTAGAGGGAGGCGCCGGTCTGGGAGGCGGAGGAAGGACACACACACACACATTACCGACTCACGACTTGTACAGGAGGTCGACCAGACAGCTGACAACAACTCAAAGGTTAATATTAATAATAACTATATATATTTCTGGCTGTTTTTATTGAATATTCTGTCATTCTCTTTCACATAGTTTAATGATAAACATTTAGCCAATTCTGAGTCATTACTACTACTACTATTACTACTACTACTACTACTACTACTACTACTACTATATAATTCTACCATCATTATCAACATTCGTCCCCCTACTCGTACCAATACACCCCTGAAGGTGTGAATTACACTAAAACGCTGGGGAACTTCGTGTTTTCTTCTCTCCTTCAGTTTATTTATCATATATATATATATATATATATATATATATATATATATATATATATATATATATATATATATATATATATATAATATATATATATATATATATATATATATATATATATATATATATATATATATATATATATATAGATATATAAATATATTTATATATATGCTGTAGGCTGTAGTTAGGTGTCGGTAGCAGCGTCTAGTGATACAGACACAGTGGGTTCGCCAGAAGGTTACAAGAAGCGTCACGAAAATAGTGGTAGCCCTCTGCGTTCAACAGCAGACAGTTCTCAGCTGACCCACCGTCTGGCTCCACGGTATAATATTGTAAAGTGTAACCCCAGAATGGTGAACCTGTGATGTAAAGTTTAGTGTAAGACTTCTGCCTGGAGTGAGGGCTATTGGTGGTAATGAAGGAAGAGGGTTAAACTACTAGCCTGACTTACATGTTGTATTAAGAGCCTGGAGGAACAACGTGAGGCCTTGGGCCTATCTGAACATCGGATTGTAATTCAGGAGGTCTAAAGTTACTTAATTCCTCAACTAGTATTTCTCATCGGGTGGGGGGGGGGGACAATGAGCACATATTTTATGAGGAACAGGTGACTTACCCCCGGGTGGAGGGACAGGAAACAGTGCCTGGCCATCCCTTAGGCCACCCGGACCTCCTGGCCTAATTACAGCTCTCTTTTATCAAAATTGTGGAAATGCTTAATTAATGTGTTTTGTAAAGTAAGTATGGAAAAAAAAATCATCGTGTACTTGCTAAGACTTAAAAATCTCGTATGTATCGATTTTTAACTTATCCGTAGGAAAAACTTGTTCAAAGACGGGCGGATGAGTGGCACCAATCTTATATCTCGTGAAGAATAATATCAAGTCTCTAATGATGTGAAAAACAACCTTACGTAACTCTGGAGCAAGATATAATATCAACAGTCCAATGCCACCTACGAAAACCATGTCAACCACGACAGATAACACCGTATTTTGTGTCAGCTGAACGTAAATTTTTATTACCAAGCTGCAAGCACAAGCACTTCCACTTTAGTTGACACAACTATCATGTGGCGAGTTATACAGAGTCTTTGTTTAACGTCTTGTGGTAACAGTTATCTTGTTGATGATTACTGTGTGGGAGACTAACAGCTGACCAGGGAGGAGAGTTAGATATAAGCTACTGTGGGACCCTGCTTCCTCACTCTGCTTGCTGATAACTGACTGGTGAAGAAGACTGAGCATAAGAGACAAAGATTACTGTATACGGGGCCACCATGACCAGCTCCCTCAAGACGTGCAGCCTCGTCCTCCTAGCCTTGCTGAATACACACGTGCAGGGTAAGTACACACCTCCAGGGTAAGTACACACCTCCAGGGTAAGTACACACCTCCTGGGTAAGTACACGCCTACAAGGAAAACAGTCATCTTGTGTATTGATAGTGAGGGAGTTGTCCTCGTGTTAGAGCAGCACCGCTGATAACAGGCGTCGGGCGAGTGTTCTAGTGGCTTAGTTCCCATCATTGTGTCTCTCAGAGGTAAAGAGGAACGCCAGACGCTGCTGACTGTCCGTGCTGGTGTTGTGTTTATGGTGTTGGCGTTAGTCTTGGAAGCCTAAATGTGTGTGTGTGTGTGTCATAAGTCAAGAGTTAAACTCTCTCTAAAACATTGTAAAAGTACAATAAGTGTTATGTCACACACACATATATTTGATCAAGCACAAATTTCAACAGCCTACACGTGTGGGATGGGCCACAGGGGGGTGGGCCAGGCAGCAGCAGCCACCAACCTCACCTCGGCAGTATGTGAGGAACCCTTCGTGGCTGTCGGCGATCAGTGCCTCTACTTTGCCACCTTCGCCAGTATTCCTCATTTGGAGGCCCACCAGATGTGTCATTCAGTAGGTGGAGAATTGGCCGCCATCCTCACAGCCACACGGCTATACAATATCATCCACTACATTTATAATAATGGTAAGAACTACTTCAGGTTTTTATTACATTATTATGTTTATGACATATTGATGAATTATTTAACGTTTCCTTTAACAAGACAATGTTAAGCAGATCCTCCAGCCTCACAGATACATCACCATCACTGACGACAAATATGATGATGGTAGGAAGTAAATAAACGTGATATATATTGTACTATGTGTTGGTTGTGAGAATTTTGACATCAATATGTAAAGTATCTCAAAATGATGTGGCAAGGCAGAGGTGACCAACAGTAAGGACGAGCACACCACGGAGAACTGTTGGATACTAATTACAAGTACACAGTGTTGGTATCTTCCGCAGGTTTGGATGACAGACATTTCTGGATTGACGGAGCCGATCAAGAACAGGAGGGCGACTGGCGCTCATCCAGTGGTGCGCCTATACCTCGAGGAACACCATTCTGGGAAGCCACTGTCGGTGGACAACAACCAGATAATTATCACGAAGAAGACTGCTTAGAGTTACCGGCCGGTTATTGTTTCTATATGAACGACGTTAATTGCCTGTACTCCTTAGTACCATTGTGTGAACAGCCAAGCCAACTTAAACAAACAAGTAACTAGATAAATATATATGTGTACATAGACATAATTGAGGCCATTGTAGTAGTAAGGGCATATGTGACATTTTTCAAAGAATAGAGAAAAAGGCGACTTTCGTGAAACACCCATCGGCACAGGAGGGACCTACCTGCCTTGCTGGTAGTAATTTTTTGGTCATACGACTGGTGTATGCATTGCCTTCATGACGAGGCCTTTTTGCTACATTACTCTTCCACGTGTAAGACCTGCACGGACGCTTACGGCCCCGTGACGGCCCAGCCTCGGGTTCACTCACAACAGGTGTTGGGTCATCTACATAGGACACACTTTGTGATAGAGGAAACCTTCTTGAAACATTCTGTGGTGGTAAATCGATTTGGGGCGCGGTGGCGCTTGTGGCCTTACTACGGCGGTGGCCTCAATTGATTTCAGTGATCTCGAAGTTCAATAATAACAAGCACCACAAGGTCAGGTCACCCTGTCGTTAATTCCCGGGAAACACCATTATGGTTGAACTAATTAGCGTATCTTCAGAGCATCATTTTGCCCTCCAATTACAACATTAATGATATTATTCAGTACTTTTACAACAATTCTTTCTTTGTTCAACCACAAAGTATTAAGACGCTAGTGAATTAGCTGGACTTCACTGTACAAGATACCAACGATCATACACCATAAACTACCTAATACTCTGTTGTAATGCCTTGTATATCATGACTCAGCATAGATGTACCGTCTATGGTACTTACGATTAGATATTTTCTTAAATTTAACCAAACAAGAAATATTTGAAGGTTTGCACTATTTTAATTTATTGTGTAAATTATTGAGAACAGGTAAGTATAATACAAACTACTGTACTGATGTTTTATTGAAAGTTTACAAGTTATAGTAGAGAAAGTCACAAGTCTTGAGTCAGGGTTACTGAACACAGAAGCAGGTGTAGATACGAGTCAATTTTCACTTTATGTTATACGTTTGGTTGTTCCTCGGACACTGTACCAGTGACATAGTGTGTGTGTACCTCACTGTACTGTTAGTTTGGTGGTCTGAGACGTCCTAGACCCGCGAGCCTCGAGCACTGTATTATTAAAGTCATTCTCAAACTTTAGCAGCAGTGACAACGGAGGTGAACTGCCCGACGTTCTTCGTGAATGTTGGCGGATTGTGTCTGTCGTTCGTGACGTGGGCTTCACAGAACTGGGCGGACGCTCGCCAGTCATGTCATGGAATATCCGGGGAACTAGCAACCATTACAGACATCGAGGACCTGAGGGCTATATACGTCTACATACACCAGGAAGGTATGTTGATTAATGCCTCTATATGCTGAAGACTCCTCTCTAACTCATATAGAGACTCGCTTGACTGTTGTGTTTGTAAACAGATGTGAATCATTATACGCAACACACAAGACAAAGACATAGATAAAAGGTGTTGCCAGCCTGTTTCTTGGGCAAAACATCACACGTTCTGTGTTGCAAGAACCACAGATCAATCTGTCAACTGTCACTGGTTACTGATCACAACTGTGTTGCAGAGATTGCTGGTCACTCCTTCTGGCTGGGTGCCTCCGACGAGGCCAGCGAAGGCCTCTGGACATGGACGGACGGCCAGCACGTCACAATGGGTATTGTTCCTCATTATTATTATGTTTGTCAAATATTAAATTTAAGCTTGTCGATAAAAAAAATAGTTTGATAAGTTACATTTATTATTCATTTGTCTAAAATTGCCGAATACACCTCGAGTTTCCAAAAATATTCAGAAACTTTTGTATTCGCTCTTCGTAGATTTATTTATTTATTTTTTACGGGTATTAGCCTACCCGGTCACAGGTCACTGACCCACATCGAGGCCTGGGGGCGAAAATAATAATAATAATAATAATAATAATAATAATAATAATAATAATAATAATAATAATAATAATAATAATAATAATAATAATAATAATAATAATAATAATAATAATAATAATAATAATAATAATAATAATAATAATAATAATAATAATAATAATAATAATAATAATAATAATAATAATAATAATAATAATAATAATAATAATATTAATAAAGAACCATGGAAAATTACAAAAATTAAAAAATTAATCAAGAGTGAGAAACACTATATGTATGTTGTGTTGTCAATGGTAAGAGAAACAATTGAGACCCTGCAATTGTGTGTAAATGAAGCAGAATGTTAGATCATCAACCAGGGACTTGGTCACATAAGGCAGCAGGGTCTACCATTAGACAACACATTATGCTTCCAATATCTTCCCAGGCGGTAGACCTCCCTGTTTGGTAGCTGCCAACTACCTACTACATAGAATGACTGTTTCCTACTTAAATAAATGGTCCGATTATTCACATGTTTGCATTGCGAATCATAGGCTTTTTGTAAACAACAAAACCCTTTTATTATTATTATTATTATTATTATTATTATTATTATTATTATTATTATTATTATTATTATTATCGATTAAATACGCCAGAGCAGCAATAGATACGTTAGAGACCTTTCTCCAATACCATTTGTAACACTTCAATAGTTTTATAGAAGAGGTAAAGGTAAAACAAGTTACTAAATAAAAATATGAATTTTTTTATGCTCAACGAACACACAATGAACATTACTTCTATAAGCAGCAGACAGAACTGATACTGTGTGTCTGTATGTTGGTTATGCATTTCCACTATTTGGAAGACAGAACTGATAATTTGGTCAGGGATGCGAGTGGTCGTGTACTGCCTTGTCCCTCCACCCCGGGGTTAAGTCACCTATTCCTCGTGAAATATGTGCTCATAGTCCCCCGTATGATAAATAGTAATAGAGGAATTAAGTAACTTTAGACCTCCTGAATTACAATCCGATGATCAGATAGGCCCAAGGCCTCACGTTGTTCCTCCAGTCTCTTAATACAACATGTAAGTCAGGCTAGTAGTTTAACCCTCTTCCTTCATTACCACCAATAGCCCTCACTCCAGGCAGAAGTCTAACACAAAACTTTACATCACAGGTTCACCATTCTGGGGTTACACTAATGAGCATTATACCCTGGAGCCAGACGGTGGGTCAGCTGAGAACTGTCTGCTGTTGAACGCAGAGGGCTACCACTATTTTCGTGATGCTTCTTGCAACCTTCTGGCGAACCCACTGTGTCTGTATCACTAGACGCTGCTACCGACACCTAACTACATCCTGCAGCCTACATGAAGCTTCAGTAACTTCTACGATACATGAAGGGTGAAGCATGAAGAGTACTATATATATCTATAAGGTTTATACCGAGATGTCAACATATCGTTGAATACCAACTGTTTACTCTTGTCATATGATAATAGCTCTGTCAACAAGTCTGGACGAAATTTTACTTATTATTAACAGACTTTAACTCGCTGTACAGGTTCATATATTTATCATGTCATGTTAACTGATGAAGTCACTTTAAATATTCTTATGTAGAGAATAAGTCAAGGTCAAATAAATAACTTAATGTCCTTTGACTCTCACTTGTAATATTCTTTCCTCATTATCCTAAAGATGTGAACTAGGAGTATCAGTGTTATGGGGAGAGATTTAACAGAGCTCCAGCACTTTACTCATCATGGTCCCAGAGCTAATGGAAGGACCGAATGTTTACTTAATAACTCACTCAACATATATAACCTTCCTCTACCCCGGGACTCCTATAACTGTTTATCTTCACTACGGTTCATTAATTATAATAGTTTATTGGTTGATCCCGTGACCTTTACCTGTGACCTTTTAACATCTATACGGTCCTGGTCTTAAGGTGATACTTGAGTTACTTCAGTTGTCTTTTATCTCTGAGCTTAATAAGGTAGAGGGAGGCGCCGGTCTGGGAGGCGGAGGAAGGACACACACACACACATTACCGACTCACGACTTGTACAGGAGGTCGACCAGACAGCTGACAACAACTCAAAGGTTAACATTAATAATAACTATATATATTTCTGGCTGTTTTTATTGAATATTCTGTCATTTTCTTTCACATAGTTTAATGATAAACATTTAGTCAATTCCGAGTCATTTCCACCTTCCCCCGTGTACTATGGTGTTCAAAAGCTAATGGTGATGACTCTATTATTTCATTATAGAGTGTACAGTACAGTAAATTATGATAGAACAAGTAAGATGCACTTTAATTTTCCTCTCTCTGCCGTCGTGTTCATCAATAACTTCTTGTTGCTATGATTCAACTTACACAATAATTTACACAATATGAAACGGAACATTTTCACGGGTGTTTTTATAATTGCTTGATTTTACACTTTCTAATGGACTTTCTAAGGAGCTGGTGATAGTTTTAACATCTCCCTCACACAGACACTCAGGTGAGCTGGATGGCTTATTGAGAAAGAAAAATTGTCGATTACTCTTAGTAATTTTTTTGCCAAGAGACTTTTTACTTATCTCCCTCTTTTACTCATTCTCCCTCGTTTCCAT
>NW_024720433.1:142500-150000 GCF_018991925.1 Homarus americanus
GGGAGACAGAGTAGTAGGAGGAGAGACAGATCATAGAGGCCTGAGTAGAGGAGGGAGAGACAGATCATAGGGGCCTGAGTAGAGGAGGGAGAGACAGATCATAGAGGCCATAGAGCCCGAGAGGAGGAGAGACAGATCATAGGGGCCTGAGTAGAGGAGGGAGAGACAGATCATAGAGGCCTGAGTAGAGGAGGGAGAGACAGACATGAGGCCCGAGTGAGGAGGGAGAGACAGATCATAGAGGCCCGGTGAGGCCCGAGTAGAGGAGGGAGAGGGAGAGACAGATCATAGAGGCCCGAGCAGAGGAGGACAGAGACAGAGTTCATAGAGGCCCTCCGAGAGGAGGGAGAGACAGATCATGAGGCCAGTGGGGGAGGGAGACAGCCCAGAGGGTAGAGTAGAGGGAGAGACAGATCATAGAGGCCTGAGTAGAGGAGGGAGGGGGAGACGGAGGGGGCCCGGTAGAGGAGAGACAGATCAGAGGCCTGAGTAGAGGAGGGAGAGACAGATCAGGATCATAGAGGCCCGAGTAGAGGAGGGAGAGCCAGATCATAGAGGCCTGAGTAGAGGAGGGAGAGACAGATCATAGAGGCCTGGAGAGGCCCGAGGAGGGAGAGACAGATAGAGGGAGGGAGGGAGCAGATCATAGAGGCCATAGAGGAGGGAAGACAGATCATAGAGGCCCGAGAGAGGAGGGAGAGCCAGACTGGCAGAGGCCTGAGTAGAGGAGGGAGAGACAGATCATAGAGGCCCGAGGCCCGAGAGAGGAGGGAGAGACAGATCATGGAGGCCTGAGTAGGAGGAGGAGAGACAGAGATAGAGGAATCATAGAGGTAGAGGAGGGAGAGGGACAGATCATAGAGGCCTGAGTAGAGGAGGGAGAGGCAGATCGGCAGAGAGACAGATCATGGGGTAGGAGGGAGAGACAGCCAGCGGAGGAGTAGACCATGGGAGCCCCGAGTAGAGGAGGAGAGACAGATCACAGAGGCCCTGAGTAGAGGAGGGAGAGACAGATCATAGGGGCCCGAGAGGAGGGAGAGACAGATCATAGGGGCCTGAGAGAGGGAGAGACAGATCATAGAGGCCTGAGAGAGGAGGAGAGACAGAGAGGCCTGAGTAGAGGAGGAGAGACAGATCATAGAGGCCTGAGTAGAGGAGGGAGAGACAGATCATAGAGGCCCGAGTAGAGGAGGGAGAGACAGATCATAGAGGCCTGAGTAGAGGAGGGAGAGACAGTTCAAGAGGCCCGAGTAGAGGGGGAGAGCAGATCATGGATCATAGAGGCCCGAGTAGAGGAGGGAGAGACAGATCATAGAGGCCTGAGAGAGGAGGGAGAGACAGATCATAGAGGCCTGAGAGAGGAGGGAGAGACCATAGAGGTGAGAGAGGAGGGAGAGGTAGAGGGAGTAGAGAGGGAGAGACAGTAAGAGGCCCGAGGAGGGAGAGAGACAGACATCTGAGGAGGAGGGGAGAGAGACGAGGTAGAGAGGAGGGAGACAGACAGAGGAGATAGAGGAGGAGAGACAGGAGAGGCGGAGGGAGGAAGAGGACCATAGAGGAGGGAGAGACATCAGTAGAGGAGGAGACAGCCCGAGTAGAGGAGGGAGAGAGAGGTAAGAGGAGGAGAGACAGATCATAGAGGCCCGGAGTAGAGGAGGGAGAGACAGATCATAGAGAGTAGAGGAGGGAGAGACAGACCATAGAGGCCTGAGGAGTGGAGAGACAGATCATAGAGGCCCGAGTAGAGGAGGGAGAGACAGATCATAGAGGCCCGAGTAGAGGAGGGAGAGACAGATCATAGAGGCCCGAGTAGAGGAGGGAGAGACAGATCATAGAGGCCCGAGTAGAGGAGGGAGAGACAGATCATAGAGGCCCGAGTAGAGGAGGGAGAGACAGAAGCAATTCTCGACATTTTGAGAAAAGTCAGAGGAATGGGGTGTGAACTGACAAAGAAATTACGATTGGGAGGAGGTGGAAGGAGAAGAACAGGAGGAGGAGGGAGAGGAGGAGGAAGAGGAAGAGGAGGAGGAGGAAGAAGAGAGGGGAAAGACACATAAATCGTAGATATGAGATAGGAAAATTGTAAAGTGTATAAAAGAGAGAGAGAGAGAGAGAAAGAGAGTGACACCCCCAGTGTTTGTCTCAGAGTTCCGACACACTTAAAACAACACGAAACAATAGTAAAGGCTTCAAAGCATTATTTCCAAATCACATCACTTCTCAAATGATTCATCTACCCAATGGTCCTTCGTCACAAACTATAACCAATAATTCGGTAATGTGTTTATCTGTAGTGAGTATCAGACAGACAGAGAGACACAAAGACACAAAAAGACATTATTTTATCCATTACAGTATTTCAATTATGATCGTCTGTCTGTCTGTCTGTCTGTCTGTCTGTCTGTCTGTAACTTTTGTCATTTTGTTAGATATAAAAAAATAAATAAAACAAGATATGAAAAGAAATACGAGTATAATGAAATATTAATAATGAAAGAACGAGGGACAGCTAGATAGTTTGTTTATATCATCGATACTATAATGTCACGTATATCATCACTATAGGGAGAGCAATACAGAGGGTGTTGTCCTTACAGTGTCTCACCATACTTCACTATACTGTTATGGTGTACCAAACTATTACTCTGTATAGACTTTCATAAGAATATGATCATTTTAACTGCTGAATGGTTTGACAATTAGATGACACCACACTTTAAGGGCGAAACAAACCTACACCGTTGACACACTTAATCTTTAATGGTTGATATGGTCGAACCTGTAAAGAATGAGACACTCGTTAACTACTGATTACATTATACATTTTACATCAGTTAATAGATACATTATTCTGTATACTATGTCTTAGTTCACATCACTTAACTCCTAGTATTGTTTCAAGTAACTCCTGTGGTGGCTAGTGTGTGTTCACTCAAAAGGTCTGGCGAAGTCACAGGTCGGGCACCTACCATATGTTTTATCGTCTAGGGCCGAGACGATGGGGCCATCACCTCCTCACTTAGTAAACAACAACACTTACCTATTACGTTTATCTTCCTCCCATAATTACAATAACACGAAGCGAGGGCGGCGATAACAATCATGATACAGTGTAGTAGTAGTAGTAGTAGTAGTAGTAGTAGTAGTAGTAGTAGTAGTAGTAACTGATGAAATTGTACTGTACACTAGACAAAATATGATAATAGAACGATAAAACTTAGCAATATGTCAGCAACAAATAATAATAATAATAATAATAATAATAATAATAATAATAATAATAATAATAATAATAATAATAATAATAATAATAATCACTTACATAAATCAGAACAAAGGGCTCAACAAAAAATCACTCAACACAATTTCGAGAAAAAAAAAACAGCAATAACGAATAAACTAAGGCAAAATATTTTCTACCTCGCTCAAACCCCACCACAAATATCCAATCAGGTTGAAAAATTGTATAATGAGAATTTCCACTTTGTAAGCAATTATTTAAAGGTGTTTTTGAAGTCTTACACGTCACCCCTTCACCGCCCACACTCACCCCTTACCTTCCACCCACTCACCCCCCACACTCACCCCTCACCTTCCACCCCCTCACCCCCACACTCACCCCCCACCATCCACCCCCTCACCCCCCACACTCACCCTCACCTTCCACCCCCTCACGCCCCCACACTCACCCCTCACCTTCCACCCACTCACCCCCCCACACCACACCCCTCACCTTCCACCCTCCCCCACACTCACCCCCACACTCACCCCCTCACCTTCCACCCTCACCCCCCCACACTCACCCCTCACATTCCACCCCCTCACCCCCCACTCACCCCTCACCTTCCACCCCCTCACGCCCCCACACTCACCCCTCACCTTCCACCCCTCACCCCCACACTCACCCCTCACATTCCACCCCCTCACCCCCCCACACTCACCCATCACCTTCCACCCTCACACCCCACACTCACCCCCTCACATTCTCCTCACCCCCCACACACTCACCCATCACCTTCCACCCTCACACCCCCCCACGCTCACCCTTACCTTCCACCCCTCACCCCCACACTCACTCACATTCCACCCCCTCACCCCCACACTCACCCCTCACCTTTCACCCCCTCACCCCTCGCGGTTACGAAGCTAATTTGCATTATAAATAACTGACGGAGGACCAGCCACCCTTAACTTCAATATCACGGACCATTTGGGAAATAGTGAAAACTCCATTTATACTTATCGGGAATTTTAACACAATGGGGAATTAATTTTAAGTTCTAATATTTTTTGTATGTGTTTGTTTTTGCTTGTGTATTAATGTTTATTGTTATTGTTTTAAATGTTTATAGGAGTATGTTTAGGAGTAATGTTCGTGGCTAAATACCTACATAGGATTACTTTTAGATATATTTGTATTGACATATATGTTTTAGTATATCTTTTTTCGTGTGTGAAAGAGAGAGAGAGAGAGAGAGAGAGAGAGAGAGAGTTGCTGGTGGTCGTCACTGGGGAGTAGTAGGAGTGACCGGAGGGAGACACACACATGAATGATAATAGACATGTACAAGGCCATTGCTCCCTCCCCTCTCTCTCTCTCTCCCTTCCCCCTCTATCTCTACCCTACCTCTCTCTCCCTCCTCCCCTCCTCCCCCCAGGTCATCAAGCAGAGTGCTCCCTTCCTTCTTGCCTGCCTGCCTGACTCCTTCCTTCCCTTTCATCCTAGGTCTCTCTCCTCCACCGTCCCTTCTCCCACCCACTCCACCTCTTTTCTCGTCTCCTCATTTACTCACTCCTTCTCATTCCCTCCCTCCCTCCCTCCTTCCCTCCCTCTCTCCCATTAACAACCTTATCTCCGTTTATCACGTCCTCCTTCTCTTCTTCCTCTCTCCCTCTCACCCTCCTTCCCCTCCTCTCTATCCCTCCTTCCCCGCCTTCTCTCACACCCATCTCCCACCACAACAAACTAGTGATACAGCCAAGGGTGGACTCTTACAGGGGGATCAACGATATATGAATGGCATTTTCATTCCTACGCAAATTTAGAGGGTGAAGAATGGATGAATTATGCGAAAAATTCATCTTAAGAAAATAGTGGATCATATATCATAGGTTTGGAGCTGGCTGGTAGAATCTGTTGGAGTTTATTCATAAGAGCAAGAACAAGTGAAAATGGTTTTAGAATGTCCTCTGAGGTCTACTAGCAGTGTGTCTTGGAAATATAAAGTACTCGGTGATTTGTAGATGGATCCCGTGATTAGCGGTGATGTGATACTAATATTGACTTTATTTAATGTTTGAGGTTTTCTATAAGTGAGGATAATTTAGTAGTTTTAAAGTGTTGGTTATTATGGTTATTTTCATCGTTATTGTTATTATTATGCTGGACGGTAATTTACAAACCAGTATTAATCTTACACTTTTACACTTCTTCTCTAGCTCGCTCAAGATGCCTACCACAGTACCACAACCTTGATGATATCCTCGTGACAAAGGCGAAATTTCTCTCCAATTTTGTTGTCACTCTGATAAAACCCAAAATCTTTTACCCTTTTTGATGGTAATTTTATAAAGTAGGACCTGAAAAGTTAATTTTGTATTGAAATATTAAACAAATTTCATGGTAGGTTTTTTTTAAAAATTTTTTTTTTAGGATTTTACTCATTATCGTGAATATTTTCAAGGATTTTTAATGACGTATAATAATAATAATAATAATAATAATAATAATAATAATAGTAATAATAATAATAATAATAATAATAATAATAATAATAATAATTGATTAGTTTAAGTTCTGTTAGGTTAAAGATAGGTTAAAATAGTTACGATTAGTTAGATTAAATATAGACCAAGTTAAATTAGGTTAGGTTAGGTTCTGGTTGCCGGCAGTGTCTGGATTAGTGACTCCCATTCACAGAAAACGGGATCTGGGACTGTGCGCGGGACTCACACATTTATTCTAATGAAACCAACCTGGGAGCACATTAAAAATGAATTACGGAGATGAGGCCACCATTTACGACCGACAGTTCGCATATAAAATAATTAAACGTCTCGTTGGCAGTTATAAATTACCTCTTACTTAATGGCTAAGTTAAAAAAAAAAATTATTTCTGCCACATTGGTTGTCAGAGAAGGTAGATAGTGTGTTTACAGGTCATACTTGCCAGCGATTATTCAATTTTATAATGACAGGAATTTTACACTGTTTTGGTACAACATTTGTAAGCTCAAGTGCCTAGTCGTATATGTTATAGTGTGGGGTGGTGGTGTGGTGTGAGGCGTGTGGTGTGGTGGGTGTGGTGTGGTGGTGCGTGGTGGTGGGTCGTGTGGCGCGGTGGGTGTGGTGTGGTGAGGCGTGCGTGGTGAGGCGTGGTGGTGGGGGCGGTGGCGTGGTGGGGCGTGTGGTGTGGTGGGGCGTGTGGTGGTGGGGCATGGTGTGGTGGGCGTGGTGTGGCGGGGCGCTGTGGTGTGGTGGGGTGTGCGGTGTGGTGGGTGCGGTGGTGGGGTGTGCGTGGTGGGGCGTGTGGTGTGGTGGGCGTGGTGGTGGGGCGTGGTGGGGCGTGTGCGTGGTGGGGCGTGTGGTGTGGTGGGGCGTGTGGTGGTGGGGCGTGTGGTGGTGCGTGTGGTGGTGGGGCGTGTGGTGTGGTGGGCGTGGTGTGGTGGGGCGTGCGGTGGTGGGGCGGTGGTGTGGTGGGAGCGTGTGGTGGTGGGCGTGGTGGTGGGGCGTGTAGTGTGGTGGGCATGTGGTGGTGGGCATGGGTGTGGTGGGGCATGGTGGGTGTGCGGTGTGGTGGGGTGCGGTGTGGTGGGGCGTGTGGTGGTGGGGCGTGGTGTGGTGGGGCGTGTGGTGTGGTGGGCGTGTGGTGTGGTGGGGCGTGGTGTGGTGGGGCGTGTGGTGTGGTGGGGCGTGTGGTGTGGTGGGGCGTGTGGTGTGGTGGGGCGTGCGGTGGGGCGTGCGGTGGTGGGGGCGTGGTGTGGTGGGGCGTGTGGTGGTGGGGCGTGGTGTGGTGGGGCGTGTGGTGTGGTGGGGCGTGTGGTGTGGTGGGGCGTGGTGGTGGGGCGTGTGGTGTGGTGGGGCGTGTGGTGTGGTGGGGCGTGTGTGTGGTGGGCGTGGTGGTGGGTGTGTGGTGGTGGGGCATGTGGTGGTGGGGGCTCAAAAGGCGGTGTTGATGCTAGTGGATATAGTGGTGGTGTTGGTGGCAGTGGTGGTAGTGTGCGTGGAGTGGTGTTGCGGTGGTTATGTTGGTGTTGGTGTGGTGGTGGTTGTGTTGTGGTGGTGTTGATATATGATGCATTTGTGAGCTGGTATACTGTAGGTCTTATGTGGTGTTATGTAGTATCAAATGTTTACATATGTATATACTTAACGACCCTTAAAACTGATCATGTTCACTTTGGTACTTCTTTCCAAACACACACACACACACACACACACACACACACACACACACACACACACACACACATACCCAGAAAGGGTTGTTGTCAACTCCC
>NW_024720433.1:155000-165000 GCF_018991925.1 Homarus americanus
GCCAATCACTTGGGGAAACTACATCCCCTTCTATCAACCAATCAACATTCAGATCATTCATCAGATCAGTGTGACAATGTAAACATTCTATAGTTGATCATTATACACCCTTTCCCTTTCCTTCTCTCTTCCACAGTCACTTTCTTTATTCTACGTCCCTTAATTCCTCTATCGTTCGTTCTTCTCCTCCTCCTCTCTTTTCCGTCCCTCCTCCTACCTACCCCTCCTCCCTCCACTCCGTTTCCTCCTCACACTTCCCCTTCCTACCTCCCTCCCATCCTCCCTCCCCTCCCTCCCTCCCTCCCTCCCCTTCTGACCCTTCCTCACACCTTCTCCTTCACTAGTCGCTGCTGGGGACCTGAGAAGACGCCAGCAACTCCAGGACTATCCACAGTGGCACCATTAAACACGATGGTCGTCTCCTGAACATTTTATGGACAATTTCCCTCCCGAGAATCTACTGTCCTTACAGCTCCACCACCGCCACCACCACAACCTCCCCCCTCCCACCCACCCCTCCCACCTTCTCCCTTAGCCTCTGCCGTCACCGAGGAAATTATGTGATCGAGTCTTTTGTAGCAGTGAGAACCACCCATGTCTCTTTCTCAATGTCTCTCGCTGTTTCTCAATGTCTCTTTTTTTTCTCTATGTCTCTCTCCGGCTCATAAGTCATCTCTGGTTAATGTCTTGGATTTTCTGCCTAATTTAAAGAAGTTTCTTTCAGTAGATATGGTGTGAGAAATAGCATCATAAATCAGTTGACACCTATAGTAAGTCATTTGTTATTATTATGATTGTTGTTCAGGATCTTCTCTCTCAAGTTTCCATGACCTGAGATTGACCCCATTCCATCACCTTTCAATCTCAGGAATATTGTTTTAGTTAATCTTTAAATACCACTTTTATTCTTTAATTTTTATCTTTATTTTCATATTAATGGTGTTTAAAAATTTTCTCTTTTTATTTCCTGGATATTTTATTTTCCTTTTTATTTTTCGTCAGTTTTTCATTTTAATGTTTTTGAAATAATTCTTCTTTATTTTTTTCCTGGTTATTTTATTTTCCTGTTTGAATTTTGTATTTTTTTGTTCGTCAGTTTCCTTTAATGTTCGTCGATATTGTCAGAAGTATAAAGGAATCGATGTGGCTTATCGTCAAGGGAATGAACGAAGCGGAAGAGTCAAGAGTACTCGTATTTTGTACTCGTATCTTAAAGTGGTTTCCTCGATGCTATTTTGTTTTTGTTTTGATCTATGTAATAAATATGGCCTTTTTACATATGTTTCCCCCCATTTGTCTTTTACTTAAGTTATATATACAATAATTTAACTATTTTACTAAATTTTTTAATTTGATGTCATAGAAAAAAAAATATTGTGAACTCGTAAAAAAAAAAAAAAAGTTTTCCATACGGGACAAATATTTCTGACATCACCTTTATCTTCCTCCCTTTTACCGTCGCTTCACAATGAGTTTCCAGCTGCCCGCACTCCAACTATCTGTGATTGGATGTCTCCCAAAGATCCCCGGCGTGGTCGAGAATAGCCCTCCTGCCTCAATATCTTCCTTGCTTCAATATATTGTCACTTCCCTTCCCACTCGTTTCAGCCTTCCCACACAAGATTCCTCACCTCACCTCACCTCACCTCACCTCACCTAACCTAACCTAACCCCCAACAGCAACCCACATTATCGATACCTACAAAGCTCGGTTCATCAGGGAGCCTCACCACGACACACAGAGGATACCTGTAGTATAAACGTCGCTACACCTGATCAGACTAATGGCTCTACAGGGACACATAACTTCCCAGGTGACCCAGAACTTAATTAGGGGGGAACTTTGGGGTTACCTGTTCACACCTCGATGGATGGTCTTAGTATAATAAGTCGATTCTATAACTCGTGTAAGGACCTCAACTAATAGATGGTAACTTTAGTGTTGTGTGAATCAAGGTCCTGTGAAAATCTTAGATAATTCACGAGAGAGGAAGAGATTAAGGTTCTGTGTGTGTTGTGTAAGTGTATTGTGTATGTGTGTGTGTGTGTGTGTTTAGGTTTGTGTGTGTGTGTCTGAGCTATAATGTTTAATTAATGTTTTAATTTGTTTATATAACCTCTGTTCTTGGGTTTCATGTTATTATTGTTGCATGAGTTACATAAGTATAATAACATCGTGTTTACGTGTGTATACAGGTGGTTTAGTCTGGTGTAAACTAAGACAATAAGCTGTGGGTGTTTTACTTGTTTTAAGAAGTTTTAACCAACGGTGATTAATTCAAGGTGGGAAGGTCTGAATTATTTCGTGTATATATTGTTAGGTGTTTGTAATTCATGTTGTTTACTGTTGTTTTACGGTAAATGTTTGTTTTATATCTAATGTTTATATAGTAGATGTTTTTTATAGAGATGTTTAGTGAATGTATATTGTTAGTATTGTGTTTAATAGCAATGTTTATGTGATTAAGATTTTTTTTTGGGTATTGTTAGATTGTAAAAATTATATTGTTTTTTCGTGGTATATTATGTATTGTGGTGGTAGCTTATGTTTACAAATTGTTAGATTCTATTGTTAATGGAGAATAATCCTGAGGTCTAATTGTTATGTGTATGGTATAATTTAAGGGTTATAATCTCAGTATGAATTATAGTGATTAGGTTATATTTTGAGATAACGCTAAATATATTTGTATGTTAAATTGATTGTTAAATTTTACTCCTTTAACATCAAAGAAATTTATAGAGTTAGGAGTGGATGGAGATACTGTATATAATATCACACAGGGAGAGAACACACACACACACACACACACACACACACACACACACACACACACATACATAATAGGGAGCAACACAGCAGTAGAGGGGTCGTTGTTTCCTCACCCCAGGCCCACTACAACCCACAGTCATTAAGGTCAATTTCCTATGTTTAATTGTTATCGTGTGAGATGAATAGTGTAAGGGCAGCTGTTCCTACCCTACTGGGAGATGAGGAGCGAGAGATGGGGAGGGGAGGGGAGATGTGGATGGGAGGGAGAGATGGGGAGGGGAGGAGAGATGAGGGAGGGGAGGGAGATGGGGAAAGAAAGGTAAACGAGGAGGAAGGAGAGGAATGGAGATGAAAGGGGAAGACATGGAGGTAACTGAGAAGGAAATGAAGAGTGAATTAACTTACATTATAGATGAAATTAAAGCAGTTTATGTGTGTGTGTGTGTGTGTGTGTGTGTGTGTGTGTGTGTGTCCACCCGAAGCAAAATTGGCAAAATACTGTTGAATCCAAAATGAAACTAAACCTTACAGAGAGAGAGACAGGAAGAAGAAAAACGCCTGGTGTGGTAACAGTGTGGGTTCATCACCATGGTTACCGCAGTAAGTGAGTAGAGTGACATGCCACACACTATATTTCTCCAACTTCCTCTACCCCTCACTCCTCTAGCTTCCACATAGTATACTCACCTCATCTACCCAGAGTAGGTGGTATACTGTAATATATCTCACTTCACAAGTATATTCCACCATTTAACGTATTTCTAGATAGATTTACTCAGTCATTGATGTGTGTATGATATATCCAAGCATATTCTTATTACTTCACGTGTATTATGGCATATCACAGAGTATACTAACCTATATGTGATACTGTGTGTGTGTGTGTGTGTGTGTGTGTGTGTGTGTGTGTGTGTATATATAATTTAGTATCTAAAGGAAGAAACATCACAGTTTTTAATGCAAACTCTGTAACCTCCATATAACGGATTATATAGAGATACAAGTCCGTTATCTGGAGGTTTCACTGTATACGGGTCTAAATATTTTACTTAACAAACCTTGAAATAATTCCTTAAAGACCGTCAACACCAGAGCTCCAGAAATTCATTACACCAAGAGTTTGTCATAGTTTTGGGGGCGGAGGGGGGAGGGGGGGGGGAGGACGGGGATCAGGGGGACAGATGGGGGATAGGGGGACGGGGAAGACGGAGGGGGGGGGACGTGGGGTATGAATGAGGGGGCAGGGAAAGGGGACGAGGAGGAAGGAGGAGGTATTGGCTAAAATATCACTGCCATTACTTCATCTAAATTATGTTTGGTTCCCTGGATATTAATATTAAAATAATATTAATATACAATATCTCATTCATGAATATATATATTGTAATAAATTAAAAAAAATTATGCCCAGATATTTATACATTCTTTTAAATTATTTGATATTATTTTTTTTTTTTCACTTTAAAACAAATCTGAATAATTTTGTAACCCTGATTTACTTTTCTGCTATGAAATTTGGGTCGTTTTATAGACTGGGGAAAATAAACATGAATTAAGAATCTACAAATGATTAAGATAATAAAGTACTAAAATAAAAACAGAAATAGAATACAAGAGAGAATAATATTAATAAACGATACTAAAAAAAAAAACATTTAAAACACCTTAGAAAATAAAGCAAAAATTCTGGAAATAATAAAAAAAATAATAATAATGAATTGCCAAGATATATTAACGACTTAAAAACTAAGAAACAAAAAACATCGTGAATAAATTAATAAAAAGTTGTAGAATTATTTAGTTGAGACAAAAAAGTGCCAGTTTAGTTTCATTATTTAAATAGTTATAATAATTCCCACATGATTACTTAATTATAGTTTATGATTTGGTATATAATAAACTTGTTATACGTATCTGGTTCTTGTATACACGGGGTCCTTGTATATACGGGGTCCTTATATATACACGGGGGTCCTTAGATACAGGGGTCCTTGCATACACGGGGTCCTGTATACGGGGTCCTTATACACGGGGTCCTTGTATACACAGGGGGTCCTTATACACGGGGTCCTGTATACACAGGGGTCCTTGATACACGGGTCCTGTATACACGGGGGTCCTTGTATACAAGGGGTTCTTGTATACACGGGGTCCTTGTATATACGGGGTCCTTGTATACATAGGGGGGGGGGGATAGGTGAGTGAATAACGTATGTATGAATGTATAAACAGTAATTAACTATCAAATTAATACCCTGTTCATTAGGGAAGTGTCAAATAGCCAACCTCGCTCTCTTTCACTCGTCTTGGCGTGTGATTGGCCAGTTAGAAAACCAATAATTAATAACGGGCTGTTGATTGGCTAAAAAATTGGCTTATACAGAGAATACTATCATATTATCCAATCAGAGAACCATATGTCATATTTCTGGACGGGGTCGAGTGTGACGTTTCCTTAATAAACAGAACTATAGATATATCAACATTTTAACTCACACAGACAGGCAGACAGACAGACAGACAGACAGACAGACAGACAGACATGGTAATACGTTCACATCCGACACTGTTGAACGAAGGAACATTATTTTTGACGTACTATATCGTATATCTCAAGTGACGTTAATTCTCGTATAAAATGAGAAGGAATGTGTTTGTCCGGGTAAACAGGAGGGACAATTACAACAAGTAAACGAGGGGGGCGGCTTTAGACCAATTACCCTTTAGTTGTTTGGTCAAGCAAATGAAGGAACAGAATAAAACAAACACAATGGTGAACATATAACAATAACACACCTGAGTATATTGTTGTTGTTATTTTTTGTAGAACGATAAATAAATACGTCAACACATTTTAGTTGTTAATTGTTTTTGTTTTGAAAGATCGACAAAACAAGAAAATGTGAATGTAAAAATAAAATCTCATATTTTTGTATTTTGTATATTTTTAACAAGGAAAAACAAGGAAAATACGCCAAATTTATTGCCACCACCACCAACAACCACCACTAACCACCATCATCATTAATCACACACCAACAACCACCACCCACCACCACCAACAACCACCACTAACCACCATCATCATTAATCACACACCAACAACCACCCACCACCACCAACAACCACCACTAACCACCATCATCATTAATCACACACCAACAACCACCCACCACCACCAACAACCACCACTAACCACCATCATCATTAATCACCCACCAACAACCACCCACCACCACCAACAACCACCACTAACCACCATCATCATTAATCACACACCAACAACCACCACTAACCACCATCATCATTAATCACACACCAACAACCACCCACCACCACCATCAACCACCACATCCAACATGAAGAAGAAACCACAGCAGCAGCAGCAGGAGAGGTATACATCCTTTCACCCAAAACCATTATATCCCAATCTTACCCCTGAAGCGTACTGAAGCTTCCCCTTTAACGTGGCCAGACAGTGAACCCTCAGCTTGAACAAGAAGTTTTAGCTGACTTCCCCTACATGCTTGCTGTAGTGTACCTAGGAGGAGTTGTCTTGGGAAAGATACCAAGACAGGATAAACGAACTCACTGGTAAGAGCTAAGTATCCCTGTGTGTTTATCGGGGTTATCTCACTCGTAAAACAGAGAATGAGATGGAGGAAGAGAGAGAGAGAGGGGGGAGTAAAGTCTAGCTACAGTATTACACGTTGAAATGCATTTTATTCGGCCTCGTCGGTAGAATGCATTTATGTGATCGGATTTTGGGTGGTGTTGGTGGGGTGGTGTTGGTGGGAGGGTGTTGTGGGAGGGTGTTGGTGGGGTGGTGTTGGTGGGAGGGTGTTGGTGGGAGGGTGTTGGTGGGAGGGCGTTGGTGGGAGGGCGTTGGTGGGAGAGTGTTGGTGGGAGGGTGTTGTGGGAGAGTGTAGATGGAAGGGTGTAGCTACCTGGAATGTGGCTTGTAAACATGATATCAAATCTTGTATCTTATCGCCGTATTTTACTCTTGATATGAAAATACATAACACACATACTGGTATACATATATGTGTGTATGTTTTTATGTGTATGTTTATATGCATGTTTGTAATTGTCCCTTTCCTGGGGCTTTATTTATACCAAGGAACTCATGTTTGGAATAATCTGACTTAGGCTCCATAAAATATCAACAAAGATTTCTACCTCCATTACTGTTATCAGAGTCGTGGCCAATACTATTTTTACAGCTTCTCTTTCGTCATGTCCAGGTGAGAGATATTTCTTATATTATTTCACAGTAAGTCACCTGAAATACTCCTCGGATTGTATCGTAGGTCGAGTACCACTGCTGTTCTTTTTTTTTATACAGTTGTGAATACTTGACTCGAAAAAAAAACTGCAATGGTTTGTGAAATTCAATTCTGATTTGTTTTATTTTATTCATATTTTTCCATGTTGGACGACCATCGAAAAAGGAAATTTTAGTGATCGTTGAAAATTCCACAAAAATTAATTCTAAGTTAAATAATTTATTCCTTCTTTATCATAGGTGAAGTTTATTACCTTTAATTAACATAGATACGAATAAAAAAATCCCCAATGACACAGTTCCCTCATAATCCATAATTTATGATTCACTTTTAAGCAATATTGTGTCTAAACTATTTTCAGGAAGACTCAGCTGTAGTGGAGGCGCAGAAGAGAGAGAGAGAGTGTAGCTGCCTGTTGGGTGAGTCAGAGACAGTGTATATAACCTGGCCAGTGAACCAACTCACCTGAGACCCACCAATTTGCCCTTCTCTCAGGTACGCCACAATGGTTAACCTGATCTCCGCTTGTGAAGACTTGAAGAGGACGTTCTTTCACAAAAAAATATTTCACATGATGAGTATTTCCCCATACTGAAGGGGGGTTAAATGTGGTTAGATAAAAAATTAAGAAAAAGTTAGATTGAGAAAAAGTTAAAATTTATCTGGTTAAAATGATATTCTTACAGCAACACATGTAATAATAAGGAGACGTGTGTGTGTATGTGTGTGTGTGTGTGTGTGTGTGAGGACAGGGTGGGGTGGAACAAACGACTATGAAGCTTCACTCTAGGTCATTACTCAGGACACAGGGAGTTAGGGTACGAAGTATAGAGTTGTGGTGATTATGGTGGTGTGTGTGTGTGTGTGTGTGTGTGTGTGTGTGTGTGTGTGTGTGTGTGTGTGTACCTCCTTCACAATACCTCTGGTGTGGTCACGGGCGAGCTGGGAGAATATAGAGTTACTTTTACTGCCACTTGTCTCACTCTAGATCATTGGACACACACACACACACACACAGACACACACACACACACGTATACCCGGAGCCAAATTCTCCCTTGATGTTGCACTTAACAATATTCACCTTCTATTCCAGTGTGTTTTTTTTTGTTTTTTTTAGAATATTTCTCCCGAAGGTGATATTCCTGTCTCACTGGGGGCCGTTGAGGGAGAGGATGAAGGAGTGAGGTGGAGGGAGATGTAGTGTTATTGATGGATTAAAGGAGACAGAGAGAGAGAGAGTTTCCGAACACATTAAAGATTCGTCTCAACACTCTATGGAATAAATTATATAGTCTCTATCTATCTATTTTCTCATTACTTTATTATTTGTCAATTCATTGTTATTAATTTATTCATATATTTCTTTATCCCGTAACTAGTATGGTTGTCTTATCCGTCCAGTCGTGGTTGAAACATTTTTACAGGAAGAAATTATATGAGAATCCACGTCCAAATTACATAAGATTCTCAACGTAGAAAACGGAAAAAAGTCTTAGAATCCCAACAGAAAACGGAAAAATCTCTAATAATCTAACATAGAAAACGTAAGAAAACAATCAGAGAAACTAAACTAAAATATCAAACCATTCCTCGATAAACCAAAAGAACCAAATCAACACGAGTCTGGATGTCAATGGCAACTTCTTCCCCTAAAAAAAAAATAAATATAATACCAATAAATGAGCCAACAAACCAAACTCCCCCATCAAGTTCAACAGCAGTGCATAGGCTCTCCCGATCAGGCCTAATAAATCACATTAATCCACCGCTATCACAGGCAATAACGCGTCCTCCCCACACCCCCACCGACCCACCTCCTGTTCCCCCTCTTCCTTCCCCTTTCCCCTTCCTCCTGTCCCTCCCTTCCTCCTATCCCTTCTGCTGTCCCCACTCCGTCTCCTGCAGCCCCTCCACCTCCTCCTTCCCCCTCCCTTTCCCCCCTTCCCTTTCCTTTCCCCTCCTCTTCCTTCCCCTCCTTCAGCACCCACCTCCTCCCCTCGTCCTACCCCCTCCCTTTCCTCCCCCCCTTTCCTCCCCCTCCTTTTGCTCCCCCTCCAAACCCCTCCTCCCCCTCCAGCCCCACCCCTTCCTGCTCCTCCCCCCACCACTGCTGTCTTATGTCTGGTCTCTCTCTCTCTCTCTGATGATGCCTATTAAAAGGATGGCCCACCTAGTTCTCTTAATGAGGGTTATTAAGAGTCATTAAGAGATGAAGCTTCCCGAGTCGACTGCCAAGATTACGTAGGTCGGGGAAGGAGAGGGAGGAAGGGTGGAAAGGGAGAGAAAATGGCATGGGAGAGAGAGAAAGAGATGAAAGAAACAAGAAACATGAAAAAGAAATATGGGAAAAAAAGAAAAAAAAGAAAAGAAAATAGTTGAGAGAACAAATATTGAAGAATAAACTGAAATAAAAAGAGAATAAAAAAAAGAGTAAATAAATTAATACAATGAATAATTTATATAGGAGAATATACACTAAATAATCAACCATTATACACATTCATTATACACAAGATATTATTACCCATAGACCTAAGACATTATTCAGTAGGACACATTGTAAGACAGTTGAAATTGATAAAACTACGAATTTCTGTTTTTTTTTCTCAACCTTATAATAATCTCAAATTTCCAGGTAACGAAGCAATTAAGAGCATCTCGTTAGTGGGGATAGCCTCAGGTTGTCAAACTTTAGACTTGTTCGCGTCAAACCTGAGTTAAGTTCCAACACTTGATTTATAAAACTATATAAATTTTTTTTCTTCTTTCGATTCTATACTTATTAGTTATTATTATTTTTATTATTATTATTATTGTTAGTAGTAGTAGTAGTAGTAGTAGTCGTAGTAGTCGTAGTAGTAGTAGTTGTAGTAGTATAATTATTATTGTTATAAGTGCATTATTATTATTATTATTATTATTAGTAGTAGTAGTA
>NW_024720433.1:170000-197500 GCF_018991925.1 Homarus americanus
TTGGTAGTTAAGAGCCAGTAGTTGAGGTGTTAAGAGTGGATACAGTTAAAGAATATTGGTAGTTAAGAGCCAGTAGTTGAGGTGTTAAGAGTGGTTACAGTTAAAGAATGTTGGTAGTTAAGAGCCTGGTTCATTATACATATTCATCAGTCATATAAAAATAAGTTCAATAGAATCATACTTTTCCCATTAAACAAAATATAAAAGACAAATAATATAAAATACCAACTACTTAGAAATGTATTGGTATTTTTGCTCAGACTAACGAGTGAGTTAAGGAAGACGAGGGAGAACACTCGTCACCTACAGAAGTGACGTGAACTCAGTAATGGAAAAATTGGCCCAAACCCAGAATTTATCCTGAACTATTTCATTCATGGGAGATTTTTTTTTTCGTCGATTATCGTTTAAAAATCATCTCTGGAATTACACTTATGGGGATATTATCTCTTGATCTATTGTATAGCAGAAAGATAAGGAGTAGAATTACTGGTTCTTATCACCTTATAGAACCGTAGAATACACCCTGTTATATCTCGTTACTGATCCGTTCCTTTAACATAAACAGACTCCACTTCTCTGAGATCAGGAACCTATTTAAGACACCCCCAAAGATGGAGGATCATTAAGAAGAGAATTCAAGACGCTAATTCTCAACTCATAGTAAAAAAACAAAACTCCACAATAACAAAATCTTAAAAAAAAAACACCATTGTTAAATGAACCCCACAACAGGAGAATTAAATACCTCTCTTCCAATGGTATCCTTCTGGCCTAGTTCCTTTAATAAACACGTACTCTACCGCAGCAAAAAAAAAGAAAAACAAAAAAAAATCAATGTTGGAGCCACTGACAGAGAGAGATGCAGACCACCCCCCTCCCTCCCCCACACACACTACAAGGACGAATCTGGACCAAAAGAGTATATAGGACTCTAGGATACTCTTATTGTCTGCTGTAAAGTAAAGTGCAGTGCAGTATCCCCACGACCCAGACATTAGAGGAATCCCTGGGAACTGCTCGGCCTCAAATGGTTATTCCGCGCAATACTCCATTTACGGTTCAAAAACAAATCACATGGCAGGTTCCACTTAGAATGCAGAGCGAGATATAAAAGTCTTTGAACTTACAGGGGGAAAGTTAGGAAAAGGGGAGGAGGAGGAAGGTAGGAGGGGAGAGGAAGGTAGGAGGGGAGAAGGAAGGTAGGAGGGGAGAAGGAAGGTAGGAGGAGGAAGGGGGAGGAGGGAAGGTGGGAGGGGAGGAGGGAGGTAGGAGGGGAGGAGGAGGAAGGTGAGGAAGGTGGGAGGAGGAGGAAGGTAGGAGGGAGGGAAGGTGGGAGGGGAGGAGGTGGGAGGGAGGGGGAGGGAGGAGGAAGGTGGGAGGGAGGAGGGAAGGTAGGAGGAGAGGAAGGTAGGGGAGGGAGGAGGAAGGTGGAGAGGAAGGTGGGAGAGGAGGAAGGTGGGAGGAGGAGGAGGAGGAAGAAGTGGGAGGGGAGGGAGGAAGGTAGGAGGGGAGAAGGAAGGTAGGAGGGAGAAGGAAGGTGGGGAGGAGGAAGGTAGGAGGAGGAGGAGGGGGGAGGAGGAAGGTAGGAGGGAGGAGGAAGGTGGGAGGGGGGAGAGGAAGGTGGGAAGGGAGGAGGAAGGTAGGTGAGGAGGAAGGTAGGGAGGTGGGAGGGAGGAGGAAGGTGAGGAGGGAGGAGGAGGAAGGTAGGAGGTAGGGGAGGAGGAAGGTAGGAGGGGAGAGGAAGGTAGGAGGGGAGAGGAAGGTAGGAGGGGAGAGGAAGGTAGGAATAAAGGGGAAAGAGGAGGAATTTAACATGGAAAACAGTTTACTAAATGTTGGCAGTGGACTAATTCACTTCCTTATTCCCTTTTCCCTCTCTCCTTTTATTATTTCTCCTCCTCCTTCATCATCTCCTCTTCCTTCTCCTCCATCATCGCCTCCTCCTCCAACTCCCTTCCTTCACCATCTATTCCCCATCTTCCTCCTTCTCTTCCCGGCGATCTTACAACTCTAACTTGGCTTACTCCTCCTCCTCCTCCCCATCCCCTCCCCATCCTCCTCCCCTCCCCCTCCTCCCTCCTCCTCCCCCTCCTCCCCTCCCCTCCTCCCCCCCCTCCCTCCCTCCTCCCTCCTCCTCCTCCTCCCTCCTCCTCCTCCTCCTCCTCCTCCTCCTCCTCCTCCTCCTCCTCCTTTAAGTAAACTATGCTATATACATCTTGTTAAAGTTTAAGGTCGGATAAATACAAGATATGAAATACAGCTTCAACCTGATATGGAGGGTGACAGCGCCATGTGAGAAAGCCGCCAGGGGTTAGGTTAATGTTAGGTTAGGTTAGGTTAGGTTAGGTTAGGTTAGGTTAGGTTATAAGGGATTGATCATAACATCTTTAGCTTAGTGAGTTAGTGTCAAGACTGTCATACGTTTAAGAGGATTATTCTTAACAGTACAATAAATCAACCTCTGCGGTAAGTTGTTGATGGTTTAGGAATGAAGACACAGCCGCTGTCTCCTCCTAGCATGAGATTCACACTTACTTCATTCACTCTCTTTCTAAATCCTAAATCACTATTACAAAACACGTTTAATGGTTCACCTTGTTGATCTATTCTTCACTATTATGATACATCTACCCTATTACACCTGTTGCCTTATTGTTCACTATTTACTATTATGATATACCTGTCGTCTTATTAGTCACCATACCGATACACCTATAACAGCACACCTGTCGACCTGGGCAATATTACCCCACCTACTAATCTCACATCTTGGGGAACCTCCAAATTCAACTCCCTAACCTTGTCGTCGTCTTCCCCTCCATGATATTCAAATTACCTCAGACCCTCTTCAGATAACTCCCACAATGACATCAATTCGCCTTTATGGTCCTTCCAAAGGCGAGTTGATTAATCCCTAACTCAGACATAACAAGATCAAACCCGACCCAAACTACATATTCAGCGGTGGAGACTTGGATAAAAGTAACAGCCAAGAGTTGTTCAGAGAGATGGCTAACCCAACCCGACCCAACCCAACCCAACCCAACCCAACCCAACCCTACCCAACGCAACCCGACCCGACTCTACCCCAACCCAACCCAACCAACCCAACCCAACCCAACCCAACCACCGCCTGGCATTGATCCCGTCCACCAGCTACAGAGAATCATCCGTGAAAACAACGCCAGACGAAAAATCCGTCTCCTTCTGCTTACAGTGGCGCTTGCTCATTTTTCGTCTTGTTATTCCATCAAAGCGTAAGATCAAGATGACAACACAGTATGATGCGAAGGTCCAGCTGACGTAGTGAAGATTAGTGAGATTTAAGGTCATTCTGGAGACGGCAGCTGTAGAAGAATGGATCAAAGTTATAATTGAGTTGGAAAAGTTGTTGTGGTGGTGGAGGGGGGAGGGAGGGAGGGAGGGAAGGGAGTGGTCTTATATGATATACGGAGTTGAGGAGGGAGGGAGGGTAAGGAGGGGGGGAAGGAGGGAGGGTAAGGAGGGGGGGAGGAGGGAGGGTAAGGAGGGGGGGAGAGAGAGTGTGTTTGTGGGAGAGAGAGTGTGTTTGTGGGAGAGAGAGAGTGTGTTTGTGGGAGAGAGAGAGTGTGTTTGTGTAAAAGAAAGAAAGAAAGAGGAAGACTTCTGGGCCAAGTTTTGATATTCACCAAAACAGACAGATGAACGACGCTGCAGAAACAACTTTTGGCCAGAGTGCAAGAGATGGGGGTCACAGCCAAACGAGGACCTGGAGTGAATAACATCAGCACTCTAGAGATGACAGAGTTCAAGTCTAAGGGGTCCTATACACACTCAGTTTGCCCTGCCAGTTCGCTTGCACTAACACGATTACACAGGCCAATTTGAACGTCTGTGGGAAAGGCATGATGGCTTGCACAGACCTAGTGTATGTTAGTTCAGCCTCTGTGTGATGTGTAAACTGTATAAAATGGACTGTGCAGGCTGGTTTGAAGGTGTGTAGGGATCTGATCTAATTATTTACTCAGTGCGCTGGTTGATTTCACGAGATAAAGTTGTCTTGTTTTACAGTAATAAAGTATTGATTGAATTTACGAGTTTACATTTCATAGATAAATTAAGAATAAGTAATAACATGACAGAAGCAATAATGAGTGTTGTCTGGTCTCTTGACGGGGAACAGACGGTGTAGGAACAGAGACGTGACGGTTGATATAAAATAAATTGACTAAGATGTTTTCCTCGTATAAAAATGGTAATGTTAATATGGTTGACGGTCACTAGGTGGAGGGTGTTGTTGGTGTTCTTAGTCCCATGTTGTGGTGGTGTGTCATTGTTGTAATATATAATGAAGGTTGATTATAGTGCCATGCAGACTTTCATTATTCAACTTAACTTCCCACTCATGTCATCTCATACTCCTTACTCTCTCTCTATTTCAACACTCACGTCACTTTCCTTTCACCACTCACCTCATTTCCCTCTCTCTCTCTCACACCACTCATCTCTCACTAATCACCTCACTTCACTTCATTCTCTCCATCTCTCCACTCACCTCACCTCCCACTCACCACTCGTGAAGGTCTGCAATTTCCACTCAGCTTCAACACCTTAGTCTTTTGTAAGCCAGCAATTGCACGACTTGAGAACACCTCCCCCCGCCCTCCTAGCCTCCTTCCCTCTCTCCCCTCCTAGCCTCCCTCCCTCTCTCCCCTCCTAGCCTCCCTCCCTCTCTCCATCTCTTTTGTTCCTACCCTGTCTACTCCTCACTCTCCTTGCAATTTACTCTGTCACTTTTACCTTCCCTCCTAGTGCCTCAGTCCACATCTTTCCTTCGTTATATCATTCCTTCTTGTCATTATACTTCTTTCCTTCTTTTCTTCCTTCCTTCCTTTCCTCTGTTTCCCTTCCTTTCCTCCCTCTCCCTCCATTATCTACCTTCCCCTATCTCCCTAAACTTCGTCTCATTGAACAGTAGTTTGGCTGGGTTTTGTTTTTCTCACAATATTTAAAAGTTTGTCTTTCCAGTTAAAAGCATTTTGCAGTAACTGTCGAGTAGGCGATGCATAATACAGTGGGTTTTTTTTTCTCGGAGGCGCTGCGGCTACAAACTCACCTGGGGTTCTGAGACGTTTACTATGTGCACCTTGGGACGCTGGTGTTGCTTCTTCATCTTACGTGTCTTATAGTGAACGTGTTTATGTTACATCTGGTGTCACTTGTTGTTACATTATTCTCTCAATATAACAAAGATTTCACGTTATAAATATGTGTGTGTGTGTGTGTGTGTGTGTGTGTGTGTGTGTGTGTGGCTATCGTTGAGACAAAACATGTAGGGAGGAGGGAGGAGGAGGATGGTGGTGGTGGTGGTGGGTAGTGCTAAAAAAAAGAGGGAAATATGTGAGCAAGGAAAAGACGGGTTGAGAGAAACGTGGGAAGGGAGGGAGGGAAGAAGAAAAATCTGAGAAGGAGAGAGACAGGGAAAGAGGGAGGGAAGGGGGGGGGAGAGAAGGGAGGATGAGGGGTAGAGAAACGTAGGAGACGAAAAAATAAAGACGGAGAAGAGGAAGAAGAAGGAGGGAGAAGAAGCAGGACAAGAAAGAGAAAGAAGAGAAGGAAGAAAGAAGATGAAAAGCAACAACAAGAAGAGGAATAGACAAGAGAATCGAGAAACAGACAAAAACGAAAGGTCTTACTTACTTAATAAACATAAATAAATATTTTTCTGGTTCAAATTAACTCCATTGTTCGATAAGTTTATGCCCCGTGTTATCTACATATTCACACTGTGTTCATTATTGACACTAAATTACCTCACTATCTTTGTATCTGTTTTAGTGAGCTATAAATGTTGCTTTCATTTACACAGCGAACAACTTGCAGCCATTTGCATATTCCCACCCACCCACCGACACCCACATACCAGCTCACCCATCCAAACACACCCAAACACACACACCCACCCACACACACCCACCCACACACACACACCCACCCACACACACCCACCCGTCCATCCAAAAACACACACATATATACAAATACACACACACACACAAACACACACAGACTGAAAATATACTGTGCAATAGACTGAAACGACATATTACACAGCGACATTGGGGATTGGGTCGTTTAACAAAAGCTTTCAGAGTTTCAGTACAAAATGGTAAAGATTAATGGAGTGAACAGACACGTTACCTATTAATCAATGATAATTTTTACAATGGTGGGTAAAGGAATAGTGTTGTCTAGATAAGAGTACAGTTGGCTGCATTTGAACCTGGTACAGCGGCTGGTGTGTTTTGAGAGATGTGGCAACTCTGTGTTTGTTTACATGGTGTTAAACCTCTCCAAATGGCCCTACCTTACCCAACCCTACCCTATCCTACCCTACCTTACCCTACCCTACCCTACCCTACCTTACCCTACCTTACCTTACCCTACCCTACCCTACGCTACCCTACCCTACCTTACCCTACCCTACCCTACCCTGATTTAAAAGTCCTCTCATCACAACACAAACCAATTCCTGTAATACAAATAAGAACATTTTAGTCAATGTTCGTAAACTTAATCTTACAAAGCTCAGAATTCTTTGTTTAATAATTCAATAAGCAAAAAAAAAAAAACATTCAGGGAAATATATTCACATATATTCTTTCAATATCGGCTATAGATGGTCGTAGGTTTATTTATTAATGTAATGAATTGGAACCCAGCCTTCCTACCCCCATCTACCGAGAGAGAGAGAGAGAGAGAGAGAGATGACTAGAAATTTAGATAGACAGACAGTCTGATAGGTAAATCAACAGACTGATACACCGACAGACAGCCAGATATTTAAATTGGGTTATTTTCAGGTGTGTGTTGAAAATAGGCCTACGGGATAACACTAAATATCTTGGCCTATGTTTGAGGCTTATGTAACACTCTGAATGGATTATATAGACTCTTGTTCAATTGATCATGAGAGAAGAGTGGAGGGCTGGAGAGGGGTGTGGGGAGGGAGGGTGTGAGAGGGAGGGGAGGGTGTGGAGAGGGTGGGGAGGGGTGTGGAGAGGGTGGGGAGGGTGTGGAGAGGGGTGGGGAGGGGTGTGGAGAGGGTGGGGAGGGTGGGGGAGGGTGTGGAGAGGTGTGGAGAGGGGGGAGAGGGTGGGGGGGAAGGAAGGGGGATGGTAGGGGAGGGTGGGAGTGGTGTGGAAGAGGGTGGAGAGGGGTGGGGAGGGGGTAGAGGGATGGATTGGTGGGGAAGAAGGGAGAGAGGGTGGAGAAGGAGGATGTAGTGGAGAGAGATAGCGATGAGGGAGATAAGAAGGTGATAAAGGGGAGATAATAAATGAAGAGGGGAGAGAGAATGAGCGATGGAGGAGACGGTGACGGAGGATGAGGGAGATGAGGGAGTAGAAGACGATGAAAGATGGTAAGTAAAATAAAACAGGAGATGAGAGATGGAGAAGTTAAAAGACAAGAGATAATGGCTGGTCTCTCTCTCTCTCTCTCTCTCTCTCTCTCTCTCTCCCTACCCAGAGAGCTGTAAATTTCTCGCATCTGTTACAGCACAAGTTACAGCCTTCCTCCCCCAACACAGCACTGCCTTCCGTTCATTGCCCCACTTAACAGATTAAACAATAAAACATAACCTAATATTGATGATTACAAAAAAATACAAAAACATTCACAGGTAATACATAATAATTATTTCTAGTAGGGTAGGGTACTGCAGGGTACGGTAGGGTACGGTAGGGTACGGTAGGGTACGGTAGGGTACGGTAGGGTACGGTAGGGTACGGTAGGGTGCGGTAGTCAGTATGTAGATCGTGTCTTTTGATACCTATGAGTATAATGTAGTGTAAAAAATATTATGCATTCTAACCTAACCTAACGAATATATTCTTCGTTATACACATTGTTTTACGTTGTTGAATACGTACTTATCTTATCATGAAACGTAATCTAATCTCATATATATTTTAAGAGGAATCAAAGTTATTTAATCTAAGTTATGTTGATAAATTGAATACAAGGAAAGATTTCTATTCGTAGTCGAGATAAAATTCTTCCCAAGGTAGACGAACGCTTATCATAATTGCAATGTTTTATCTGATATCTGATTAAAAGACTCAGTCGAGATATTTCCAGGTGTTAAATTATAGGTAGGTATTCCCAGGTATTAGTAGCAGTCCCTCGTATGCGATGAGATTACCTGAAGATTAGACACTCCATTTTTTTTTATCTTATGTTGAAATATGATAACGTTAACCTAACCTAACCTAACCTAACCTAACCTAACCTAACCTAACCTAACCTAACCTAACCAAACCTATCGTTCACTCTCTCTATCTCTCCTTTCTTGTCCCACCTCTCTCCGTCACCCACTGCCCTCTCCCTTTCTTTCCTCAGCCCTTCTCTCCCCACCTCGCCATCCCCACTCCTCCCCACCCATCTCCCTCCCACCCCATCTCCCTCCCACCCCATCTCCCTCCCACGCCATCTCCCTCCCGCCATCTCCTCCCCCCCCATCTCCCTCCCCACCCCATCTCCCTCCCCACCCCATCTCCCCGACAAGCCATAAAGATAAAGTGTAACGGTACCAGCTGCAACATTGTTAGAGCAACAATTACAGCGGCGTCCTTACAGCTTCTCCTTCATCCTGTGCACCCCACCTAGATTTGACTCTCACTGCATCTTCTCCCACCTGTCATACGCTTGGGAAGAGGAGGAGGAGGGAAGAAGAGGAGGGTGGGTAGGGAAGGAAATAATGAAGTAGGTGTTGCATTGGTGGTGGTGGTGATGATGGTGGTGGTGGTGATGATGGTGGTAATGGTGGTGTTGATGGTGATGGTGGTGATGATGGTGGTGTTGGTGGTGATGGTGGTGTTGATGGTGATGGTGGTAATGGTGGTGTGATGGTGATAGTAATGGTGGTGGTCACACTTCCAGAACTTAAGTCTCTCTCTCTCTCTCTCTCTACCAACTATTGTAAGCTGCTTTGTGTGACGCTAACCTAACTCGGAGCCATAGTTATGTTATGGCAAACCAATAATACAGGAGGACACTTACTGTTATTTGTTGTTTTACACCGGTTGTTAAAACGTATAAACATTTTGGAGTGGTTACCAAGTTTTTTGATGGCGTAGTGTATTTCTGACCATTATTGGGGCGGGTAAATTGATAGCAGACGAACACAAAGAGAGAGAAACAAGGAAAGTGAAAGAGAAAATAAAATGTGGGTTATTTCGAGAGAGTTTGATAAAAGTTTAGAACATTTTTCGATATTGGGCTCCTACTTTCCTTCATATTTCTGAGCTGATGAGTAGAAACTATATTTCTCGTCTCCCGCCCCTCACGACACAATAGAGGGATTTGTTACCAGGGATAAAACTTCTCCAAATTGTCTTTTATAAGTTGAGTCGAGTGGAATATCGAATTTAACTTCTTTAATTTTTTTTTGGGGGGGGGGAGGGGGGGGGGGTAACTTTATGAGGTAGTGCTTAGGTAATAGTAGTGATCATTATTAGGGTAATATATGGAAACATAAACATGTATGTATAGACAGAAGCATAGTTATGTATACACACACCCACACATACACACACCACACACCCACACCCACACATACACACATACATCACCTTCACTTTTCCCTTCCTACCTCATTATCCCCATCTTTCTATTCCTCCATCATCACCCTCAACTTTCTCCTCCTCCACCAGTATCTCCCACTTCTCCTGTTCTCCAATATCATCTTCATCTCTTCCTTCTCCTCTCTTCTATCTACATTTATCTGGACAATCATCTCTATTTCAGTTCTTCCTTTTCCAAACACTAGATTCTTTTTGTTGTTTCTTCTCTTCCAATTCAAGTAAGTCCCATCTTTAATATCTACTTTATTTTACTTTATCTTCACTTGTTTATATTCATCTCACATATATTCTTTCCATTTGTTATGATCAAAATATATGTTAGTATTAGAATCCCGTCTGAAAACTTCTTATTATTTTCCTCTCCAAGCTTTCCTGTTTGTCCTCTGTCTTTTGCTTCTATGTTTTTCTAACTCTGACTCAAATATTTTCCTCTACCAAACAGCCATTCTCTTTGTTCTCTTGTTATTTCAACCTTTACGCACATATTTCCATTTTCCAGTTCTCTAGTTTCTTCTTCCTCTTCCCCCTTCTTGTTATCCTTTTCCCAGCCCTTCCTTTTCTTTTTTCCACATTCCTCCCCCTTGTTATCCTAGGGTTTACTCACAGCTTCCCCTCTCCCAGTCTCTCCATCCCCTTTCTCCCTGTAGCGTTTGCTCTTGTGCCTCTGAGAGAGCTGTGGTGGACCCGAGGTGGCCATCAGCGGGGTAGTAAAGTGGCACTGCAGGAAATGGTGTCCGCCACTTGGGATGTGAACTGAGTCGCCGTCCGACCACCGGGGATGTGAACTGAGTCGCCGTCCGACCACCGGGGATGTGAACTGAGTCGCCGTCCGACCACCGGGGATGTGAGCTGAGTCCCTGTCTGACTACCAGGGATGTGAACTGAGCCGCCTCCGACCACCAGGGATGTGAACTGAGCTACTAGCCAACTACCAGAGATGTGATCTAAGCCTCTGTCAGTTCACGAAGGATATGAGTGAAATGAGTTATCATCCAAACACCGAAATGCGAAATGTGTTACTGTTCAAACACCAGGGACATACCTGAGCTACTGTCAGATCGCTGGTGATTTGAACCAGATTCGAATTGAGCTGTTCTCTCTCTTTCCTTCTCTCTCTCTCTCTATTCATCTATATATCCATCATTCCCTATGTCTCTCTGTTCATCTATATATCTACCATTCTCTCTCTCTCTCCCTTTTTAAGTTCTATAGATCATATATATATATAAAACCTCCCACAAGCCTCCTAACTCGTTCAAATGTACCTCTCGCGGAACACACGAGTAATATTCCACAGGGACATCTCACAGCTGCAGCTCCCATTCAGTAATAGCGGCAGATTTACCCCTGTGAGTTCTATTGCTGTATGATTCTGGAGAATTCGTGGATTTATCTGTTTCTGTGTTTCATGTATCTGTCTACTTTATATAGATAATGTTAATAAAGATTCATATGGATAAAATTATTCTCTGCGTATCTTGTAATGAAGTGGAGAGAAAGAGAGAGAGAGAGAGAGAGAGAGAGAGAGAGAGAGAGAGAGAGAGAGAGAGAGAGAGAGATCATACACAACATACAATCAATATGTTATAATCCTTCATATTAATCACAACTTTAAACGACAAACCTTTACACGGCCACTCGGGACAACACAACATTAATTTTGACGTGTGTCCAAATTCTCATGAGGGTTAGTTAATGTACTGAAATATTTAGTGTCACGAGATGTACCTGAATATATGTTTAACAGATATATGCAAATGTTAAACGTATACTAATGTGTTGTGTGATTAAGCTTGATGATAATATAGTTACTGAGGAATTAGGTTAGGTTAGGTTAGGTTAGGTTAGGTTAGGTTAGATTAGATTAGATTAGGTTAGGTTAGGTTAGGTTAGGTTAGGTTAGGTTAGGTTAGGTTAGGTTAGGTTAGGTTAGGTTAGAGCTAAGGTGGTTAATCTTTAGGTGAAATAATCTGGAGCGAATATTTTTCAGATGATCCGGACAAGGGAATTCAGGAACGAGATTCAAATAGACACAAAAATACAGAAAATTATCAAGAATCAAAACCCCAGAGACAAGACTAGAATATATTTTTTGAGAGAAGACTAACAGAATTGTGTAAAAATAAAAATAAATATAACGAACGTAGGAAAAACTGTGTGAAATATTATACCAAGAGACAAAGAAAACAGAAAATACGATATACAAGTTAGTGGGGAAGTTAAAGAAAATAGAGCTTAGAGAAATACTAAGATAATGACAAGAAAGAGATATTTAAGTCTATGATGAAACAGTTAAGACAGATATTAGTATTATGAGAGAAGGAGAGAATGATGAGAAAGGTTAATAAAGTGTCGAGATGATCATAAGCAAAGGAAAACAAAAATAATGCTTCAGTTATAAAATGGTTGACAGACACTAGAATCCAGATTGTATGCAAATTTCGAGATCCCCAGTTGATAGCACAAACACTCACACACCTCCCACTCACACACCTCCCACTCACTCACCCTTACAACACACTCTCCCCACCCCCCCACAAATAGGTAGGTAGAGGGACAAACCAACACAGACGCACAATAAACTGGCTGAACCAATGACTCCTCTCCAGCTTCTCGGGAAAATAAATAACACAAACTATGGTGGAATTTCACTCCTCTCCCCCCAAAAAAAAAAATATCAAAAGCTGTTTCAAATTCAGTGTTGGAGACTATAAAAAATATACGAGGCGGTGACAAAGAGTTAAATCTTAATGAGGAGACAGGAGTGTTATATTTTGTTGGTGTGGGTGTGTAAGGACGCCCTGTTAACAAGAAAAGGGTGAGGTTTTCAATTGCACTTTAGGTAGATGACTTTGTTAGATGGGCAACCTTTCCTAGAAGTGACTTTGTGTGTGTTTGTGAAATCTGGATAATGTAGGTTGTATATGTGTGTGTGTGTGTGTGTGTGTGTGTGTGTGTGTGTGTGTGTGTGTGTGTGAAGGGAGGAAAGATGTGCCTGTAGTGTGTGTGTGTGTGTGTGTGTGTGTGTGTGTGAAAGGGAGGAAGGAAGGATGGCTGCCTGTAGTGTGTGTGTGTGTGTGTGTGTGTGTGTGTGTGAAGGAGGAAGGAAGGATGGCTGCCTGTAGTGTGTGTGTGTGTGTGTGTAGTGGTCGTTTGTTTAAATGATGGCTAGAGTTGGGGACAGATTACAACCACCATAATACCACACCACCACCTTTCCACCACCACCACTAACACACCAATACCACCACAACACCACCACTACACAACCACAACACCACCACATCACAACACCACCACTACACAACCACAACACCATTACCACTACACCACAACACCACCACCACTACACAACCACAACACCACCACCACACCACCACCACACAACCACAACACCACAACACCACCACACCACAATTATATCACTACACGACAATTATACCAGCACAAGAGAGCCGTGTGAGCTAGCAGGTGAAGGCTAGGTGCTCCAAACAACATCATCCCACCCAAGTGTCTCTTTCAGGGGCCGCCACAGAGAGCGTCGCTGGCAGCAAGATAATTAGACGTCAAGACAATGCAGGAAAAGTGGTAATCTCTCGATAATAATAGAGTGTGTGAGCCAACGGGAACAGCCGGTGACAGCATCTAGAACAGCCGGTGACAGTGACCATAAAAGCCGATGACAGTGACCATAACAGCCGATGACAGTGACCATAAAAGCCGATGACAGTGACCATAACAGCCGATGACAGTGACCATAAAAGCCGATGACAGTGACCATAACAGCCGATGACAGTAACTATAAAAGCCGATGACAGTGATCATAAAAGCCGGTGATAGAGATCATAACAGCCGGTGATCGTGACCATAAAACTCGGTGACATCATCCACAACAGCCGGTTTAACGATGTCGTTGTTGTTATTATGCGTCTCTCTCTCTCTCTCTCTCTCTCTCTCTCTCTCTCTCTCTCTCTCTCTCTCTCTCTCTCTCTCATCTTATATCACAACTAAAACGATACAATTCCTTTCCAGCTTCGAATTTGACCCAAGAGGTGGAATACATTGACATTTAATCCTACAAAAGTACAACTGTGGAGTCTAATCTTGTGTCCAGATTTTCAACTATTTAAAGGTTATATTCTTACACCTCGACAGCCGGCAGAGCATAATAAACGGGATGGTCTAACTTTTCCATACAATCTCATAGCTAATTTAAGTCTTGGTTTTCATCGCTGGTTGTTGTTCTCTAAGTGATTTAATGTTAGATACTTATACTATCGTCTTTTTGTTTTTGAAGGGAATATATACAGTAGAGGAACTTATCGGGAACTTGAAGCTCTATGATGTCCATCTTTGTGTTCTAGCTTAAGTGATAAAGTTTAAAACAAGTTCTCCTATCTTTACGGAGATGAAAATTAAATGTAAGAAACTTTGATGCTTAGGTAGTTTCAGATATATGACATACATACAAACATTCGGGAAAAAAAATATATCTCTACTTAGGGTGATCGATGAATTTCAGAATGAACACTGTGACTCCTGTTGTCTCGGTAGGGTTGTCAAAATCCTTCGTCCGTTGTGTCATATTGTCTCAAACAAAATCGTAAGGATAATTTTTTTTTTGGACTGTGTGTAACGTTGTATCGTATCAAAATCGTGAAATAATCTAATAAAAAAAGCAAGATCTCACATTTCCACTTTAAGCTGACAGTTCAACGTAGGAAAGTTTGGGTCTTCCTTCCTTCCCTCGTCCTCCCTTCCTCGCCCCTCCCTTCCTGCCTTCCTTCCCTCCTTCATTCCTTCCTTCCTTCCTTCCTCCCTTCCCTCTCCTGGTTGTCTAGTCGTGTGTCAAGCCAACTCGGGGCATCAAAGTCAGAATCTTGATCCTATTTAGATGTTAGGTGTCCCGTCGCCTCTGAAGAGCTGGTCCTCCTCTCATCGTAGACCCGAGTTTCTGATTTCAGGACTTTTCTTCTTTTGTTTATTTTTGTTTGCTTTTTAGTCTCTTTTATATGTCTTTTGCTTTACTTGCCAGTCTTTTTGTTTTCTTTTTCTCTCTCTCTGTCTCTCTCTCTCTCTCTAACATTCCCTTTTATTTCTCTTTCTCTTTGCATCTTCACCCTCTCTTTACCTCTGTCTTCCTCTCAGTCGTTATCTCCTCTACTGTCATTCTGTCTATCTCTTTCCTTATCCCTTCCTTCCCTCATTCTCACTCTGTCATTTCTTTCCCTTCCTATTCCTCTTCCATCCCTCCATCCATTTCCCCTCGTCAACAGGATGAAACACTAACTAAAACGTAACATCAGCAACAGTAAACAACAGCAACAATATGAGAAACAGTAACAGTTACAGTAGCTGAGGAAGAGAGGCTCGTTACCCCAACAGAGTCATCGACCCAGGAAGCGTATGACACATAATCCTTTAAGTCAACAATGTTCCTCATTAGCAGAGTCCCGGGAGAGAAGCTACACGATTTCCTACTGAGTCTCGGTAACTATTGACAGCCTTAAATAACCACCTAATATCACTTACTAACCTCTAACAACATCTAACTACTCTAATAAACATTAACAGCCTCAACCAGTCACTAACAACAATTAAAAACACAATTCAAATCAAGATATTTTAAACAACATGTAGATATTAGGGCTTAAACTGAAACACGAAAATAAGATTGTCAATATAATTTGTTATCGTATTTTTGACAACACAATGTAAAACAAATCAGAAAAGCAAGACAGAGTTGTTTATTATTTACAACCCGTTAATAAATATTGTAACTTTGAGAACTGAGAAAAAATACTCCCCCTCCCCCCCCTTCCTCTCCCACACATACACACGCACACATACACGCACAACAACACCTCATATTAACAACTAATACAGGTAAAATATTAATCAAGTATGTTGGTTCCTTGTAAGGTGAGACACTAATTAATTACACGACAGGTAAATATTTCATACATTTTTAATTCTTCTTAATTACTTTTACGTCATATTATTATAAAACATTTACAAAGGCGATAACAGCATATTATAATTACAATACTTTTCTTTTAATTAAGTTCCATATATGTAGATTAGATAATGTTATGGCATCGCTTTTATATTATTTAACTATAATATATTGTCTATAATTATATTCATGTCTATAAACTCACTTTCATAACCTGTATATAAAAGCTACAACCCACATCAACTCCCTGTCTTTGATCCACTATAAACAAGATAGGATCCCTAGAACGATGGATCGATCCCCCTCGTTCTCCTCTGCTCCATCTGGGTATTCAATTAAGATAAGCGTGATCCCTCAGTGGCTTGCTTCATCGTCGCCTGATCCGACTAATCTCTCCAGCTAGTGGGGGATCAGATCCTATTAATTGACTACTGTGTTACCACTATATATCTTACGTGTCCAGCCAACCCACATAACTATTTAACCTTTATCTAAATTGTATTAAAAGATAAATTTTACGAATGTTTGTAATAGAAGCAAAACAACGTAGATAAAGACGTGTATTAGTGGTATAGTTTAGTGTGTGTGTGTGTGTGTGTGTGTGTGTGTGTGTGTAAGACAGACAGACAGACAGACAGACAGACAGACAGACAGACAGACAGACAGACAGACAATATAACTATCAGAAGAAAGAAAACAAGTAGGAATGCAAAACTTAATTAATTAGTAAAGAAGAAAAAGAAAGTTTTTAATGAGACAAGGGAATTCTTCTCTACCTCACCGTTCTCTCCTCATTGTTATTTCACTCACTGAGGTCCAGAGGCGACTCTCATAACAAACTTCCTCTCTCTGTGTTTGTTTGTCTGTCTATCTCGCTGTCTGTCTCTGTTTGTAAGTGTTTGTGTGTGTGTCTGTATGCGTTAAAAAATAAGTTTGTGTTTGTATATTGTTGTTTGTATGTGTCTGTGTGTATGGTAGTATTTTTTACTTCGTATGTCTGTGTGTTTGTGTCTGTATATGTTTGTCTGTGTGTTTGTTGTCTGTGTGTTTGTTTGTCTGTGTGTTTGTTTGTCTGTGTGTTTGTGTTTGTCTGTGTCTATATGGATCGTTTGAAATCCAACATAGGCAATCACTCTCCAGAATTTAATTAAGGCAGGGAATATTAGACTGGCCTAAATATTCCCCAGCATAGTGGAGGTGGTGGGGGAATTACCCTACTTAACCTTCAATATCTCGGTTACGTCGACGTGAGTGGAAAGTGTTGAGGGAAGTTTTACGACCTTGTGGAAGCACCTCACTGATGGTGGCGTGGGGGGAAAAAAATAGGTAAATATAACCAGCGCAATAGACACGATGGAGAGTTGTATTTTATTTTAAGATTGAGAGACAGAGTACATGACACACATTCTTCACCAAATATTTTCCTCCACCAAACCACCACCACCTACCACCATCCCTACCACCATCGCTACCACCATCCCTACCACCATCGCTACCACCATCCCTACCACCATCTCTATCACCACCACTACCACCATAGACACCACACACATGAGGTCAATGGCCCCAAATATCACCGTTTATCACCCTGGTAACCATCCAGACGCCTCCCATATTTGGTTGTGGCTCCACCAACCATAATTTTGTTTTTTTCTCTCCTGTAGGGGCAGCAGAAGGAGGAGGAAGAGGAGAGGAAGAGGAGGACGGGGAGGAGGAAGAGGAGGAATATGATGAGTAAGACGACGAGGGAGGACGAGGACGAGGGGGAAGAGAAGGGACAAGGAGGGAGATGAGGACGAGGAAGAAGACAAGGAGGACAAGAGGAGAGGAGTGTAGGAGAGAGAGAGAGAGAGAGGGAGAGAGAGAGAGAGAGAGAGGGAGAGAGAGAGGGAGGAGAAGAGACGAGAGAGTAAGAGTGTGAATATCAGAGAGGAGTGGAGTGAGGGGACTGTAGAATGAGGAGTGGAATGAGAGAGATAGGATAGGATAGTGAGATAGGAAAAGAGAAGAAGGAGGTGGAGGTGGAGGAGGAAGAGGAGGATAAAGAAAATATTAAATGTCAAAGTGAAGAAAAATAAGAAAAATATATATATAGGAAGAAAAACAACATCATCAAAAGATAACGAAATAAAATATAAACAAAACACAAATAAAAACAAAGAAAAACACGACCCCCACCCCCCCACACCCCTCCCCCCCCAAATAAAAACAACTTGTCAATATGCGACTGAAATCCAACAATAAAAAAAAAGGAGAAAGAAAATAACAAACGGAACATTGAGGATAAAACGAAAACAAACACAAAAATATATGAAACCAGACTTACAGATAGAGTATAGGGGAGTATGTAGAGGGGTGTGATTGAAGGGGAGTGGGGAGGGGAGTGGGGAGGGGAGTGGGGAGTGATTAGAGAGGGTAAATAGGGGATGAACATTTCTTTCTTTTTTTATATGGAAACGAAGGTCAAAAAATAAAAAATAATCATAAAAGAATGAATATCTTTTTCCGATCATAAGGGCTGCCACGACGAGCTGTTTGTATGGAGATTTGACCTTTATGGAGAGAAGCTGGAAATTGATGGGGGGTGGGGAAGCAATACAGACTTGGAGGCATGATGGTGCTATAGTGATGGTGGGGAGGGGTATCTGTAGTGAGAGAGAGAGAGAGAGACGAAAGATTCCTCAATACTATATACTTTTAAGCCTTTTTTCTCACTATAAATATCCCTTTTGTTATTATTTACCGTATCTACACATGTCTCTCCCACCATGACCAACTATATATACACAGTACATTATTATTATTATCCTCTTCAACATACATTAACTTATTTCAATACAACTCTTTTCTACTGGAGCCACACCGCCATTACGCCACTCCTAGTATAAGCCTCTCCATCGATATTCCTTTGATACACAACCTTCGTTTCATCTTCACTTGATATTTACAGTTCGGTTTGTCTTCTGGTTTATCATTTTTTTTTATTCTCCTCCTTTTTTTGGAGTTGATCATAAGGAGGTTTTTTAGTTTTTTTTTTGTATTATCAAGGTTTTGTTTTATTGTTTCTCAGTCTTGTTGGTTTTGGATTTATAATTATTAGTTTCTTTGTGTTTGTTTCTCATTTAGTGTGGATGAGAAAGATTTTGTTTACCAAGGAAAGGCAAAAATAAAACTACCAAGAAAAAAAAATGAGATAATAAAACGAAACGATACCAAAATAAAACAAAAATAAAACAAAAATAAAACCTCACGAACTTAAATATAAAAAACACAAAAAAAACAGCCATCAACAAAAAACAAATCTTAATAAACACTGAAATAAAAGTACTCACACTGCGCTAGTCATACAAAAAAAAACACACACACACAAAAAAAAACAGAATACCAACCTAAAAAGTGAAATGCTAGCCGTCAGTCAAGCCTTTCTTTCTGACCGTCTACCAGCAGGTGTGACCTTTCCTGTCGTGAACAAGGCAACAAATATTCAGGTGTTCCAAGGCTACCGACCAGGAGGCGGTCATCAAGATATAAACAGGTAAAGAGAGACCTGCTGGGAGCTAACAGTCTGAAGTCTTCCTGAACGAGACGCTTCAAAATGATGTTGGTCATGAAGCTTCTGAAGCATCTTACGTGTTTGAATAGTGATAATGATAACGATAATGACGATAATAACGATGACAACGATAATGACGACAATAACGATAATAACGATAATAACGATAATAGCAATAACGATATAACGATATAAAGATATAACGATAATAACGATAATAACAATAACGATATAACGATAATAACGATAATAGCAATAACGATATAACGATAATAACGATAATAACAATAACGATAATAACGATAATAACGATAAAGACGATAATAACGATAATAATAATGTATTTGTTAACTGTGTACGTCTATATGCTGAACCCAAATGAAACAAGGCGTGTAATACAACTCTGGCTGAACACACACACACACACACACACACACACACACACACACACACACACACACACACACACACACACACACACACACACACACACACACAATGCTCCATTCTTCAAATAACAGTGGAATTTCCTCTCAGTGGACGAGTTGAGGGACTATTACTTTGAAAATTTCCCATTACCGGAGAAAATTGAGGTTGAAATTTTAATGGAAGAAGCGAAGCAGAAATTTATTTACGTTTCTATTAAATTTTCTGTCACGGCTGAGAAATTCAGTCCATTTTATTATATTGTGTATACTCTCTCACACTTACACATACGTACGTACACACTTATACATACGCACATACTCTCACACTTACAGATACATACACACACACACACACACACACACGAAAGACAATCATAATCTTCTCGATACGCAAATATCCCGAATATTTATAGGAAGGACTAAAGAAAATCAGTAACAAAGTGTAAAGGGAATAATGATGACAAAAATACAAAAAAAAATACAAAGAAAATTATTAATGAACTCAGAGGAAATTGCGTCGTGACTTTAACTGAAATAATGATAATGAATGAAGACTATCTGGCAGGAGTAAACTAAGACCACCTAACATTAAAAACAGTGCCAGGGCGAGCAATCCATTACGCCTGACGTTCTCGCCACCACACGAAAAACAATCTTTTGATATGTACGACAGACGAATGTTCTTCCTTCCTTCTGCTTGCTGTGGCGCTCGTTACTATATGAGAATAGAGTGAGAGAACTAGCAGGGCGGGGAAGAGGTCGAGGAGGAGAAGTGTGTCATATTGATTTGAAAGATAAACTAAAGGCAGGAGGAGTTTGTTTACATCCGTGACGTCAGGATGATGTCAGAGGTGCTTGTTGTATTGACGTTGGCAAGTTACGTTATCGGGATTCTGCATTCCCCGAGCCTTACCTTCCTGTCTATATAACTGGTTTCCTTATATTAAGAATGAGAAACAGGAGCAGAAAATGAGAGAGAGAGATAAGCAAAGACAGAGAAATAAATAAAAAAATAGACAGACGTTCAGACAGACAGACAGACACAGATAAAGCCTTAATAATCACACCGTAAAACACTAGGTAATTCGTGGGTTAATAATACTGCCTCCCTCCGCCGAAGAAACAAGGAACATCAAATATGGCGGCAGGAAAAATGTCAAAAAGTCGTAGGCGAGGCGAGACAAAAGAGACGGAAATATCTCAACTATGCCCCGAAGAGAGAAGCAATATCTCCCTGCTGAAAAGTGACACGGGAAAAAGTCTCAGAGGCCGTAAAAATTCTGGTGTGGGAGGGAGAGAGGGAGGGAGTGAGAGAAAGGAAGAGAAGGATGAGATAAAGGGAGGGAAGGAGGAGAAAGAAAAGAGAGGTGGGAGAGAAAAAGGGAGGAAGAGAGAGAGGGAGGCAGGGAGAGAGGGAGGTAGGAAGGGGGGAGGAAGGAAAAAGGGAGGAAGAAGAGGGATAGGGGAAGAAATGAGAGAGAGGAGGAGGAAGTAGGAAGATTGAAGGAGGAAGGGTGAGGGAGGGTAAAGGAGAGAGAGAGGAAGGGAGGGTAAGTACTAAATATTCAATCATAAGCTAAAACGCCTCTAAAGAGAATCACCCTGAAGTAATCTTGGTCCCATCACCTCCTTGTCTCTCCACACACTGACATCCTCTTAACACAATATAAGAAAAATGTTCTTTGTGTCTGTGAAAATTACTTAACATTTTCCTTAGGCAAATACTCCTGGGAAATTAGTGGATTTTCTTACTCTGAGAAATAATGGGATTTTCTTCCTATGAGATATAATTGAATTTTCTTCCTCTGAGATATAATTGGATTTTCTCCCATTAGAAAATAATTGATTTTCTTATTTTAATTAATAATAGGATTTTCTTCCTTGGGAGATATTGCTGGATTTGCTTCCTCAAGGAAATACAATTTTACCCAACATTCTTCGTCTCCTGTCTTTCTCTTCTTCTTTTCCGTCTTCGTCTTCTTCCTCTCAGACGGACACACTTAGCTTGCCCAGAGAGACGCCTTTGTTTACTCTACTACAAAGGGTTATAGTTTACTCTGCTTAAGAAGTTTCATGTTTGCTCTGTTTAAAACGCTTCTTGTTACCTTACCCGCAGTTCCAGGCACGGTATTGTTAGCTGTCGTGTGTGTGTGTGTGTGTGTGTGTGTGTGTGTGTGTGTGTGTGTCCAAAATAACAGGAGAACTGGTCTATAGTTTTACTCCAAAGTTTATATCACGCTAAGATTGACTAAACATTACCATGATATAGTTTCCTCACAATGATAATGTTTTCCAGCGGTGTAAGAAAACGATGACATAAAACAGTTTCCAGCGGTAACTACAATGTTTATTATCTGTGCTACTTCAAACTTTTTTTTATTAATTTATTCTACCTATGATTTCTGGGGGTTTTTTTCCCCCAAAGATGTTGTTTCTTTACTAGTGCTAGAAACAATCTGCTTCCACTACATAAATCTCGTCTTGGTAATGGGGTAAAATATATAAGATTTACATTGCTTTTATTTCCAAGTGCTCCAGATAATACTGAACAGATTTCTCCCTGCAGTCTTGTGTTTTTACTATGTTTTCTCTTTAGATTCAGTTATCTTTACTCCCTTGCTTTTCTGAAAGATATTTGTGTGTGTTTATGATTCTTTATATTTTATTGTCTCATTCTTCTATCTGTCTGTCTATCTGTCAATCTCCTATCTGTCTGTCTATCTGTAAATCTATCTACTTGTCTACAGTTCAGATCGGTGGGATCGAATCTTGGTCTCCTTGTGTAAGAGGTTAGTGCTATCATCATCTCAACTTAAATATGAATGGTATCAGTCTTCCTCACAAGGAGACTAAGGTTCGATCCCACTTTGGTCTACATATTACTGTATATATTCATTCCAGTGACTGTGTTTAATAATGTTGCTTATATCATTATCATTTTTATATATGAATGGAATACAAAGACTCAGGTACCCACAGAATATAATGTAACTTAATTAACTACTAATTTTCCCAAAAGTCAAAAGATTTTTCTCTATAAATCAATTAACTTTTTGCTTTACTTCAATCTATATATCGCCACAAAGTTTAACATCAAATAAACTCAAATGACCTCAAAACCTAATCATAATCCCTAAAATATTCGAAAAATATTCCCTGTAAACCAATTAAAACACACAAGGTTCTGAACCAATGAGAAAACACTTAGCTCAATGAGGTGTTGTAATTGAAAACACACCTTCATAAAAGCCAGGACGGTGGTGCACGCCGGTGTGGTAACTGTGTTTTGAAATTAGCAAAGTTGGCAACGATGTGGAGCGAAATTTGGAGAGTGGTTAGGTTAGGGAGAGAATGTTTCATCTTTATTTATTTATTTTTATTTTTTATTATTTATTTCGTGTGTGTATGTACTAACATATTTTTTCCCCATGGACTTGTTGTATAGTGTAGATGGCAATTACCTGTACATCTTCCTATCTTGATCAGTGATAATCTGATTACCTGTCTAATTATTGATAAGTGATAATATGGTTACCTGTCTAATTATTATCAAATAGTGTTTATACTCACAAAATTTACCTGAGCGCTATAGACTGGCTAAGGCACATAGGATCGTAGTGTTGGTATACTCACAATTATCGTAACTCATAACTCTTACTCATAACTCAGGTCAATGACCGTAGATATATTCGTTTCTAATTATAATGGAACTAAGTCTTAATATAGTCAGAAGTCTTAATTGGTTCAATTCTTTTAATAAAGCCTAGTGTTAATAGGGTCAAGTCTTTTAATAGGGACAAATCTTAATGGGCTTATGCTATATTATATTAAGTCAATGTTTATTAGGACCAGAGCTCATTTGAAACAGCCATTGTATAATATAGCCAAACTAGCGTCCAGGATATATTGGCCCCCGGATACTGTAAGGGAGAAGCGCAAATATTACAACACAAAATATGGCTGAAATTTTCCACAACACTAAATATTTTAAGCATTTAATAGCATAATATTCTTTTATGGACGGTTTTATTTATTCATTTATTTTTATTTATTTTTTATTTTTATTTTTTTTTTAGGGCAGAGTGGTATGGTGTCCCAAGGTCGATCGATTAATCACAATTACGAAAATGGAATTTAATCACGTGCGTTTCCAATATTTTAACTGCAGCGTAAATTCTGCTTTATTACTGCAGATTTGAGCAAATAACTCCACACCCTTATCCATACATACACACTCAAATAAAACTGATATCCTGAAAAGTAATTTGCAAATCACTTAAAAAAAAACTACATCAAATGGTTATTGGTGCAGGTAAGTTTAACACCTCTCACTATAGTTGAAATATATTCCTATAACTGGTTAACTTTTTTTTTATATAAAGGAATTGGTTATAGGACAAATGAATTGCCTATATGTGGATCTCTTGGCGAAGGTACAATATCTCTCTCTCTCTCTCTCTCTCTCTCTCTCTCTCAATATCCTCCAACATCATGGTTTTAGCCTTTTATTTATTCCTTCTTTCTATCCTTCCTTCCTTCCTTCCTTTCATACTCCTTTTCTTCCTACTTTCTTTATTTTCTATTCTTCCTTCATTTCTCCTTTCTTTCTTTCATTCCTTCCTTTCTACTTCCTTCCTTCCTCTCAATATCCATTTTCTTTATCATTAGTTATCAAATTTTTCTCTATCTCTCTTTCTCTATGTTATCTCGTTCCAGAATTTTATCAATTAAACCTGATTAGTTGACTTTAACTCGTCTGAAATTAAAGTTTTTTCCCTCTTATCATTTTTTTCTTTTATATTTTTTTTCTTAAGAGTTTCATTAATTTCAAGATTTTAATTCCATTTACTTTTGGTCTAATTTTCATAACTTTAATTTCCTTGCGATTTTTTTCTCTTAATATTTTATGTCTCTCTTTACTAAGCTTTTTTTTTACTTGAATTTATCTTTTTTTCTCTCCTTCTTCTTCTTCTTCTCGTTTATCTCATTTATCTATATCTCTTTGATAAAAAAATGTATCGATAAAATGTCACATCTACACCAAATAGAGAGAGAGATAGAGAGACGATTCGTTTAATTCAATCCATTGATTATTTTATGTATAAATTCTATCACCCAAGTATTTTTTGTTGGGGGGGGGGGTGGAGGGTTAGCTATTCCAATTCCTTTTGATTAACAATAAACTACAGTTGAAAATAAAATGCAATCACTAGAGTTTCCAGGATTTTGATTGCAGTATAAATTCTGTTATTGCACTAGACCTGACCAGATAATCTCTCTGTTGATACTGAAATAAACCTGATATACTGAAGAGAAATTCACAAATCATAAAAAAGTAAGGTAAAATTGAGATTCTTTTTACTTACAGAGATGAAAAAAAAATCTAAATATTACATTATGGTTTAACGAGATAATATGTGTGTGATATATTGGCTTAGGTTAATATTAACTCTTCTGTAGTTAACATTTTCCCACATAAAGGACAAATTAAGACAAAATAAGTCTATGAAAATCAAACACCATTCAACTCTTTAACCTAACCTAACCTAACCTAACCTAACCTAACCTAACCTATCCTAACCTAACCTAACCTAACCTTCCCCCTCGTCATCTCCCCCAGCTTAAGTGAACCATTACACCCACCACTTATACTTTTTTAATCTCCCCCACTTATACTTTTTTACAAACTTTTCTTAATTATAGATCATGATTAATTAACGGAATTAAGGGTAATGGTAGTGAGTTTCTCCTACACGATTAGAGACTAATTACCTGTGAGGAAAGGTGTTCGTTTCTCACCTGTCTGGTCATACTCTTAAACCACCTCCTCCTCCTCCTCCTCCTCCTCCTCCACTTCCTCCTCCAACCCCTCCTACTCCTCCTCCTCTCCTTTTTCTTCTTCTCCTTCTGCTCTTCCACCTCTTCCTCCTCCTCCACTTCCTCCTCCAACCCCTCCTGCTTCTCCAACCCCTCCTCCTCTCCTTTTTCTTCTTCTCCTTCTGCTCTTTCACCTCCTCCTCTTCCACCTCCCCCTCTCCTTTTTCTTCTTCTCCTTCTGCTCTTTCACCTCCTCCTCTTCCTCCTCCTCCTCTTCTCCTCCTCATAGATTTGTCCTATTTTATTATTTTCAGACCCATTATTTTTCCTTTATTTTTCCTAATATTTTCCTGTAAACATTCTTCCGTAATATTTTCCCTTTATTATTCTTTACTTCTGGTATATCTCGTTAACCGTCTGTCTATTAGTCTGTCTATCTGTCTCTTTCTTTCCTTTCTCTCTGTGTCTGTCTCACTGTCTCTTCGCCTCAGAGTCACTATCTCCGGGTCAACACTTAATTACAACACCATCCAGGACGACCTCTCCTCCCGCCTCTCCTCCCGCCTTTCCTCCCACCTCTCCTCCCACCTCTCCTCTCCTCCCACCTCTCCTCCCGCCTCTCCTCCCGCACCACCTTCCATTCTCCCATTTTATCCTGGTTTTCCGCCTTTATCTTCCTTTTATTCAATTTCCTTTCTCTTCACGTTCATTTATTCACCTATCAATGTTTTTTTTTTCTTTTACGTGTCTTTATTTTTTTGTTTATCGTTGTTTTGGTATTTTTATTGTTTTAAATGTGTTTTTTTTTTGTTTTTTATCGTTGTATTTATTTTATTAAAGTCTCTCTCTCTCTCTCTCTCTCTCTTGCACCAATGCTTCTATCCCACCTTAATCCTCTTTATCTCACGTCTCCTTCTCTCCTATTACACTCCTTCCTTCCTTCCTTCCTTCCCTCCCATCTGTGTCCCTCCTTCACCTTAAAATAAAGATATTCACCTCAACGCCAAAATGATGGTAGGAAGTATTGCTCTAAATATGTATCGAATATTTTAAGGGATAAAGTCAATCAATAGCTGTGATTTTTTTTGTAGGTAAATAACAGGATATTTTCTCCACTAATCACCGTTATTTAACTATAGAAAATAAAACTAAATTATTTCCGTTTCCCATTATTTTGATTCGAGTATTTCTTGTGTGATTTATTTCGCTATATAAACAAATAAAAATTCAGACAAGGAAAAACAAGATATATAAAATTAATTGGGTTTGTTTTGATTTGATTTTGGTTTTGTCTCTGAAATTTTTATCTTTAGTATTTCTTCAAATTTCTCAAGAGATAATATTTTCCTACGTAAAGTTAAGTTGAGGAAAACAACTCCAGGAAAATCAAACTCCCTTCAGCTCTTTAACTTCAACAAACTTGTTTTATCCTTCCTCCTCGTCATCTCTCTCAGCTTAAGTGAACCATTACACCCATTACTTATACTTTTTACTTTATACTTTTCTTTTATCTCCCCTTCTTATACTTTTTTTTTTACAAACTTTTCTTAATTATAGATCATGATTAATTACCGGAATTAAGGGAAATGGTAGTGAGATTCTCCTACACGATTAGAGACTAATTACACCCTGAGGTAAATGTGTTTCTTCTCGCTTACATCTTTCTGCTTATTCTTCTTCTGTTTCTCCATCTCGATTATTCTTCTTTTTCTTTTTTACCTCCTTCTACTCTTCTCTTCTCCTACTACATTTCCTTCTTCATATTTTCCTTCCCCCTCTTCTTCCTCTTCTTCTCCTTTTCCTCTTCCTCTACTATTCTTTCTTCTTTTACTCCTCCTCCTTCTACTCTTCGTCTTTCTCCCTTTTCTTCTCCTCTCTCCTCCTCCTCCTACTGTTCCTACTTCTCACCCTCTCCTCCTCCTCCTCGCCCTCACCCTCCTCATCCTTCTCCTACCCCTCTTCCTCCTCGTGTCTCGTGTTTATCTTTTTGTTACGTTTCCTCAACATTATCGGTTTTCGATATCTTCCACACTGTGATACATTTCTTTTCGTTTTACTTTTTTTTTTCATTTCGCTTTTGTTACAGAGATAAACTCGTGTATCTGGCGGTATTCTTG